>NW_005842946.1:460285-468262 GCF_000455745.1 Alligator sinensis
GATGAGAACAGGATGGGTTTCAACACTGACAAGTGCAAGGTGCTGCACCTGGGGAGGAGGAACCAGCAGCAGACCTACAGGCTGGGGAACTCCCTTCTCATCAGTGCAGAGGCAGAAAAGGATCTTGGAGTCATTGATGCCAAAATGAACATGGGCCAACAGGGTGGGGACGCAGTCAGGAAGGCCAATCACACCTTGTCATGCATCCACAGATGCATCTTGAGCAGGTCCAAGGAGGTGATCCTCCCCCTCTATGTGACACTGGTCAGGCCACAGTTGGAGTACTGTATCCAGTTCTGGGTGTCGCACTTCAGGAGGGATGTGGATAACATGGAGAGGGTCCAGAGGAGGGCCACTCACATGATCAGGGGGCAGCAGGACAGGCCCTACTAGGAGAGGCTAAGGGACCTGAACCTGTTCAGCCTCAGCAAGAGAAGGCTGAGGGGGGATCTAGTGGCCTGTTACAAACTAGTCAGAGGGGACCAGCAGGCAGTGGGAAAGCCCCTGCTCCCCCGAGCACTACCAGAAGTGACTAGAATAATGGTCACAAGCTGGCAGAGGGTAGATTAAGACTAGACATCAGGAGGCGCTACTTCACAGTCAGGGCAGCTAGGATCTGGAACCAACTTCCAAGAGAAGTGGTGCTGGCTCCTACCCTGGGGGTCTTTAAAAGGAGGCTGGATGAACACCTTGCTGGGGTCGTTTGACCCCAGTACTTTTTCCTGCCACGGCAGGGGTTCGGACTTGATCTGCTCAGGTCCCTTCTGACCCTACCAACTATGAAACTATGAATCGGCAATGATCTCCCATTGACTATTGAAAGCAATCCAGGAGACTGATATTGTGAACAGGTTGAACAGTACAATTAATGACATTACGTCATGTTGGAAAAAAAATTTCCCGGAATAGCTTCAGTCAGAGTTGGCAACCCTATCACCTGACCTGGCATCTTAAAGGTGTCATCTTCAAGGACTTTGCATCTCCCTGGTCATTTGCACATTGCCAGGCTAACTGAGCCTATTTCTCCCCTTCCAGGATGGGGAGGAGGACTTAACTGAAAGCGGAGACCTGACATGAACACCTCTACCCTGAGCCTAGGCCCTGGTGTGAGGGGACCCTTGAGGGGACAGCCTGGGGGTTGCTCCTCATTAAACTAACAAAGATGAGGGAGAGGCTGGGTTGACAGCTTGTCAAGCACGGTTGTCCAGCCAGTCCAAGGCCACTAGACCACTGGTCTAGCCAATACTAAGTCACCAGTTGACACAGGGCAGCAGAGATCAAGTCTTCACACAGCTTTCCCTGAGGTAAGTACACAGGGTGCAATTAATTAGCAGATAATTAATGGGTTGATTACCTGCTGGGTAACTTCCAGCTGGTGCCAGGGGCCAGTAAGGGCCTGGCAGCAGTCTGCATAGCAGCAGGAGGAATTTCATTGCTCAAACAGGACAGACATCTCTTTGGCTGGCTCAGGATTCCAGGATCTGGATGCCAGGGTTGGCATTTGGACTCTGGGCTCCAGGTTTTAAGCACTAAGATCTGGATTCCAGGCTCTAAGTTCTGGATTCTGGGCTTCAGGCTCTGGGATCTAGATTCCGGATTCTAGGCTCTGGATTCCAGATTCCAGGCTTCAGGCTCTGCACTCCAGGCTCTGGATTCCAAGCTCCAGGCTCTACATCCTGGGCTCTTGGTTCCAGATTTCAAGCTCCAGGCTCTAGGCTCGAGATTCTGGGTTCCAGGTTCAGGATGCAGGCTCTGGGCTCTGGAATCATGGCTCCGTGCTCTGGGCTCCAGATCCTGGATTCAGTTTCAGGCTCCAGGTTCTGGGTTTTGGATTACAGGCTCTGGATTACAGGCCCAGGGCTCCAGTTTCTGGTATCTGGCTTCCAGGTTCTGGGTTCTAGGTTTCAGACTCCAGACTCTTAGCTCTGGACTCTGGATTCTGGCTTCAGATTTTGAGATTTCAGGCTTCAGACACCAGATTCCAGGAACCAGGTTCTAGATTCTGAACAGTGGGTTCCAGATTCCAGGGTCTAGGCTCTGCATTCTGGGTTCCAGGTTTCAGGCTCCAGTCTCTGAGCTCTGGCCTCCAGGAATTGGGCCCCAGGTTCTAGATTCTGGGCTCCAGGTTCCAGATTCTAGGCTCCAGGCTCTGGATTGTGGGTTCCAGGTGTCAGACTCTAGGCTCTGAGCTCTGGATTGCATGGTACAGGCTCCAGATTCTGGGCTCCAGGCTTCAGTTTCAGAGTTCCAGACTCTAGATTCCAGGCTCCTGACCCCAGATTCTGGATTCCACTTTCAGGCTCGAGGCTCTGAACTCTGCATTCAAAGATCCCAACTCCAGACTCCAGAGTCTAGGCTTTGGGCTCTAGACTCTAGATTCCAGGCTCCAGGCTATAGATTTAGGCTCCAGGCTCTAGCTCCTAGGCCCTGGCTTCTGATTCCAGGCTCCAGGTTCCTTATTCCTGGTATCTGCCCCCTGGTGCCTGCAGGCTTCCCAGTTCCTGTTGCCTTGTGTTGGCTTGTGTTGTGTTATCCCCTCAAATTGTGGCTTCGTTATGGACCCTTGCGAAGGCAGCAGGCTCTAAAGTGGGGGGTCTAGAACATGGGAGCGTGCCAGGATCTAGAACATGGCTTGGATCTAGAATCCAGGATGGCACCAGGCTCTGGAAGACGGGTGATATGATGATCTAGACCCTGTCCACATCCCAAGCCCCACCTGCCTAGGTCTTGGTTGCACCTCCTGCTTCCCATGAGCCCTCCGTTCCTCCACAAGAGACGCCCCGTGCCCCCAGGCTAGATAGGAAAGAGCACAAAACCTAGATGTCTTGAGCTCATGCTATCCCCACCCCATTCTGACAGCCCTCCCACCCATATTTCTCACCCACAATATGCCCCAGGATATAATACACCCCCGGTTTTTGAAAAGCAGAATGAAAAAGAGAAAAGCCAGGAGCAGCTAACAGACACCAACATTGCCCAAAGAAAGGTAAGCTTAATTAATGCAACACCAAAACCATTAAAAAAGGAGAGATGATCTTTAATACCTGCAGAGTGAAGAGCAGTGAGCCATGAAGTCAATGGACACTCAGCTGCCAGAAAAGTCATGCCACTGCTGCTGTACTGTGGAGTGGGAATGAAAGCAACAGCAAATCAGCTTCCCCATTTAATAAGAACATAAGAGCTGCCATGTCCTGGGTCAGATCCTAGGTTAATTGTGCCCAATCTCCTGTGTCACATGGCAGTAGAGAACAGAGGCTGAAGGGGAATGAACTGGGTCTCACCAGGGTTTCTCCCACTGTTCCTCTCTTACTTGCAGCCTCCAGCATTGAAGGTCTAGGAAGTTCTGATTCAGAGGCCATGCCCTTCACTCCCCTGCTCAATAGCTCCTGATGCCCCTTTCCTCCAAAAATGTGTCCAATTCCTTGGTGACTAAATTCTCAGCTTCCACATCTGGTGGCAATGAGTCCCACCCTTTAATGACACACTGTGGAGGAAAGAACTTCCTTCTGTTAGTTTTAAACTGACTGCCTGCCTGTTTCATGTGTTGATTCCTGGTTCTTGGCTGGTGAAAGACAGTCAACTATAAATCCCTGGTGACTTTCTCTTTGCCATTTAGTATTTTGTAACCCCTGCTCATGCCCTTGCCCTCCCCCCGGTCTTTTCTAAACTGAATAGGCCTGTCTGTGCATCTAGCCATCCCACACACCATGTATCCATCCATCCACCCCACACTCTAGCTATTTGTCTATGCAGTCCACACTCCACTCCATCCTTCCCTCTCTCCATCTATCCACCCCATACTAACAATCCATGTATCTACCCCACACCCTATCCATTTGTCCATGTATCCACCCCACACTCTCTCTATCCTTCTCCTCATCCCACATTCTATCTATCCATCTCTCTATGTATCCACCCCCACGGAGCTGATATTTCCACACCTTAGTTCATGTTCACCCAAATTGATATTTCCAAGCCTGAATTTATATGTCCACACCTGGGTTCATGTTCACCTGAACTGATATTTCCACACCTGAGTTCATATTCCCATGCCTGAGTTCATGTTTCTAACTAGAGGCAAAATAGAGCCTGGAGGTACTCTGAGATAGGAGCTACATTATCAGGAGCATCCAACAGACAACAGAATTGCAGAAGAAAGAATAGGTTGATTAATGGAGCCTTGAACGGCACTTAAAAAAGGAGAGAGAGTTGTTAACACCTGTGGGGTGAAGTTATTAGCAGGAATCAGGGAGATTGTAATGAGCTAGAAAGTCAGTTGACTCCACTAGGGCTCCCTGAATAGAAATGCCCCTGCTACTGCCAGGCAGTTGGGTTTAAACTTTGGCTGGTGGGGGAATCAAAGGTGAAGGAGGAAAAGTATCAGTATCCATCCCCAGTTCCTCCCCATCTCCTGTCTGTTTCCACTATTGCAGCTGTGGGCTGTGGCTCCCAGTCCTGGCCCTTGTGGCCACAGAGAAAAATCTGTCTTTGTCATCTCTGTCATGGCCCTTCAGGAATTGGAAGGCTGATTCGATCCACCCCCTCTCCCCTCTGTCATCTCTTCTACAACCTCTATCCCCAGAGCTCTTCCAGCCTGACCTCACCCATCTCATCTCCCAGGCCCCTGATTCTTACAGCTGCCCAGCCCTGGACTCTTCAAGGTCAGGGCCCCAAGCCAGATACAGGGCTCCAGGTGAGGCCTGGTTCATGTGGAATAGAGTGGGGGAATCTACCATACTTTACATGTACAAGTCTACATAGTGTATAAGTCGACTCCAAATTGTTTATCAAAAAAGTAAGATTTTTCATAGATCCAGTGTATAAGTCAGGTAGGCAGCCAAACAGGAAGTGAGCGGGTGGGTGTAGAGCATCAGTGGCAAGTAGGCACGCACACAGCAGCAGCAGTGAGCAGCACTTACTGGGCAAGAAGTGAGCGGGCAGGAGTAGGGTGACAGCAGAAAGCAGGCAGGTGGGAACAGAGGAGCAGCAGCAAGCAGTGCTTGCCAGGAAGGCAGCAGCAAAGCTCAGCGTGGGGAGTTACAAGCGCCAGCAAGCGCCGCTGACTGCTGCCGCTCTACACCCGCGCACTCAATGCTGACGCTCTGCACCCACCCACTCACTTTCTGTCCAGTAAGTATCTAGGTAAATGTCCCTGGGTGCAGGGTTTGGTTGCCCAGCCTGGCTCTGGGGTGTCGGGCAGTTCTGGGGGGGAGGCAGGTGCCTGGCCCCTAGATGCCAGCATACCAGCACAGTATATAAGCCAAGGTAGAAATTTGAGTGAATAATTTGGCTTCAAACCTCAACTTATACACCATGAAATATGGTAGAGCTCTAGTTTTCATTCAGATCCAGCAGAAATCTCTGCAGTTCGGGTCCAAGAAGGTAAAAGGTCAGTTTTAAAGGCAAATCAATTGGGGAAAGGTTCTCATTTCAATTCCAACCACATGGTTGTGGGATCCCCACCCCCATCCCAATCTGGGGGGTCTGTACAGCACCTGACACCCTCTGACCCTGGGGGGGGCGGGGGGCAGGGGCAGTGTGTACAGTACCTGGTGCCCTCCCCCAATCCCAGCCTGGGAGGTCTGCACAGTGCCTGCAGCCCCACAATCACAGCCTGAGGGTTCTGGATAGTACCCAGTGCTCCCCAGTCCCTTCTGGGGGGGTCTGTACAGCACTTTGATGGTGGCCCATAGCTGGGGAGAGAACCCATGCATCTGGGCTCCCCCTGCCCCACCAGAGCCCAGCTCCAGCTTTGGCTATTCACATCCATGAGCCTGGATTCATCTCCCGCTCCTAGCCCCAGCCCCAGGGCATGGGAAGCCTGCATGCCTGGGTTCTCTCCAGCTCTTAGGGTGCTGGGGGGTGAGAGCAAGTTGAGATCCCAGATGCCTGGGTTCTCTCCCTTCTCCCTCCCCCCCATGTTCATTCAGGCATGGGGGGGAAGGGGACGGTGGAAGCGGGGCAGGGGCTGGGACCCACCTACAGACAGTTACCCACTTGCCCCTCTCCCCCAGGGTGCTCCTGTCCCCACCAGAGTCCCCTCACACTAGGGCCTGGGCTCAGGGTGGAGGGATTGGTGTGAGCCCAGTGCATGTCGGGAGCTCTCCCATGCTGCCCTGGGACTGTGGAAGAGGGCCCGGCGGGAGCCCAGTGCATGCTGGGAGCTCTGGGGCTGAGGGAAGGGATTGGAAGAAGTTGAGTGTAGGTCAAGAGCTCTCCCACAGTGCCTGGGGGGTGGGAGGCAGCTGGCAGGAGCTCAGTACTTCCTGGGGCCTCATGTGGTGCCCTGGTGCTGGGGGGGCAGGGTTGTTGGGAGTGCTCATATGGTGCAGGTGGGAGGAGCCTGGGGGTGAGGTGGGGTTGGGGAGACAACAATGCATGCTGGGAGCTCACTCATGGTACCCTGGGGTGGGGGAGGAGGAGTTGGTGAGAGCAGAAAGGGGCTGGGAACATGGATGGCTGGATTTTCTGAGATGCTTGGGTTCGGTGGGGGGGCAAGGCAGGAAGCTCTGTGGGTGGCCCCTGGGATCCAATCACTGTTTAGGCAAGCCCCCCCCCCCTGTGCCTCACTCCCAAACTATGGCCCCCTCCCACCCTAGGCACAGGTCCCTGGATGCCACGACACACACAGCCCAGGCATCCGGGACTCACGTATACACACTCTTACCCCTTGGGCACCTCGTGACACCTGACGGGGGCGCAGAATCCATGGAGGATCCCTGCCCCATGTGTCATGGGCCTGGACGCTTGGGTTCTCTCCAGCTCTGGAAAGGCAGTGGGGGCTAGGGAGTGAGAGCAGCGGGGCTGGGAAGCCAGACACCTGGCCTTGATGTGGGGTGACATCAGGGAGCTCAGATGCCTGCTGTCCCAGCTCTGGGAGGGGACCAGGGGCTCCTGGGAGGGGACTGGGGGCTCCTGTTTGGTTGGTGGGGGGCAGGGGGAGACTCCTTGGTGGCACCCTGTTCTCACAGCTGGGAGAGAACCTCAGTGTCCTGGGTTCTCTGCCAGCTCTGGGATGCAGGGATTGGAGGTGGCTGCCCAGATGCCTGGGTTCATTCCCAGGTTTCTCAGGGAGGGGGTGATGGTTGGTTAAAGCGGGGGGTGGGACTGGACGCCTGGGTCCTTTGTGGGTCAAGGGGTCATGCTCTGCTGAATGAGCCAGAGCTTGGTCCCAGGCTGGGCCCAGACTAATCAGCCTCCCAGGGCGCCGCTCCCAGGCTCTCGGGTTCCCATGCAGGGGAGGGGCCCGCTCAGGTTCCCCCCAACTAATCCCTGGGATCTGGGAGCAGAATGACTTGAGGGTAGGACAGGAGGGGCCCAGGCGCCGCTGCTGGAGGCAAAGAACCCAGGTGTCCAGGCTTCCAGCCACACCCCTGCTCTCCCCCACCATTCCCCTCCCAGAGCTGGAGAGAACCCAGGCATCACAGGTCCCCGGTCCCCAGGGCAGGGTTTCTTCTCCCTGGAGGCCAAGGATGGAGACAGCTCCCTGCTGCAGCGCTGTTAGAGCTGTTATCCCAGCTCAACCTTGCCAGGGTGGGGGCTGCGGGTCAGGAGTGAGGGGCACCGTGGGGGTGTGGGGAGGGCTGCAGGGAGGGAGTGAGGGGCACCATTGGGGGGCTGCTGTGCTCAGAAGTTAGGGGGAACCGCGGGGATGCAGGGAGGGCTGCAACTTGGGAGTGAGGGGTACTATAGTGGGTTATGGGGGGTTGTGTGTTGAGTAAGGGGCACCATGGTAGGGGCTGTAGTTTGGGACCAAGGGGCACTAATGGAGAGATGGGAAGGTTGCAGTTTGGGAGTGAGAGGCACTGTGACCCGATGGTGGAGTTGCAGGTCAGGAGTGAGGGGCACCACAGGGTGATGCGGGGAGTCTGAGTCAGGATTGTGGAGCACCATGGTGGGGGATGAGGGTCGGGAGTGACGGGCACTGTGGTGGGCTGTGGCGGCTGCTGGTCTGGAACAAGGGGCACCATGGTGGGT
>NW_005842946.1:468293-472987 GCF_000455745.1 Alligator sinensis
CACACCGCCCCCCCGCCCTGGCCCCCCCGGGAGGCGCCGGCACCGCACCAGCTTCTCAGGGCCACAGGTGGCCACGCTGGAAGCCGCCTTCGCCCGCAGCCGCTACCCAGATGTGGGGCAGCGAGAGGAGCTAGCCCAGCGCACACACCTGCCAGAGGCCCGTGTCCAGGTGCGGCCGTGTGGGGTGAGGGACTGAAGCCAGTTCTGGGAGGGAACAGTCAAGTATAACACTACAAGGGAGGGCTGAGATGCAGCCAGCTCTGGGGTGGGGCAGACAGAAAATGGTTAGATAAAACAGAACAGAATATAACAGTAGAACACCAGGAGCGGGAGATGCAGTCAGCTCTGGGGTAGAAAAAGCAAGCCTGCATGGGAGGGCTGATGCAGCCAGCTCTGGGGTAGGGTGGCTGGGGGATGGCTGAGTAGAACAGCACTCACAGTGAGGGTATAAAGCAGCCAGCTCTGGGGTGGAGCAGGCAGGAAACAGCTGAGTAGAACAGTACAGATTACAACAGAATAATAGTAGAAAGGGGCAGGATGGGGGAAGATGCTGCCAGCTCTGGGGTGAGGGCAGCTGGGGAATAGTTGAATGTAAGTGTGGAGTATAGCAGGAGGGGAAGGAGAAATGCAGCCAGTTCAGGGGTGGTGGAGGGTGAGAACAGCCAAGTATAACAGCACACACAAGGAGGGCAAATACAGCTAGCTCTAGGGTGAAGCAGGCAAGGATGGCCAAGTATAACACTGGGAAGGCTGCAGTGAGGCAGATGGAAACAGCTGAGTAGAACAGCATTTACAGGCAGGATGAATGTAGCCAGGCCTGGGGATAGCATATAGGGAGGGTGAGATGCAGCTTGTTCTGGAGTGGGGCAGCTGGGGACTGGCTGAGTATAACAGTATAGAGAAGAACATGAGGGCAGGGAGATGCCTGGGAGTATAACACTAGGAAGGGGAGATGCAGCCAGCTCTGGTGTGGGAAAAGCAAGGCTGAGTATAACACTGCAAGGACAAGGCTGAGATGTAGCCAGTTCCAGGGTGGAGCCACTGAGAAATGGCCACACACAACACTGCAGGAGGAGGGTGAAATGCAGCCAGTTCTGGGGTGAGGCAGGCTGGAGAGAGCTGGGTAGAACAGCAGAATAGCAAGATGAAACCAGCTCTGGGGTGCAGCAGCTGAAACCGAGTATAACAGCACACAGGGGAAACAGGAAATGCAGCTGCCTTGGGGCTGGGTGGCGAGGCTGTGGATTGGGAGTGAAGGGCACCGTCTCTGACTCCCCTCCTGTTTTCTAGGTCTGGTTCCAGAATACCCTCCCTGTCCCTGCCCCCCTCTGCCAGCACCCCCAGACTGGTATGGCTCCCTCCGCCCCCTGCCTGGCCCCCCTGGGCCCATGCTCGCCCTGGGCCTCGACCCCCCTAGCCCCTGGAACTGAGGTGCAGCTGGGATAGGGTGGCCAAGTGTAATGAGGGTCACCTGGTACTAAAATGTGACCAGCTCTGGGGTGTGGCAGCTGGGAACAATTGAACGTAACAGTCCAGGTATAAAGCAAAGATGCCCCCAGCTCTCGGGGTGCAGAACAGCTGAGTATAGCGTTGCCTAGGGAGGGCTAAGATGTGCCCAGCTCTGGAGTGGGGCAGTGGGGAACAGCTGAATGTGCCCCAGGTTGAAAGCAGCCAGCTCTGGGGTGGGATAGGTGGGAATGGTAGCTAATAACACCCCACAGAGATGCTGAGATGCAGCCAGCTCGGGTGGAACAGCAGGGGGCTGCCTGAGTAAAATAAGCCCACCCTTGGATTTCCCCCCTCCCACCTGTGTCTATTCAGACCCATTCTATTAATCAGTTTCCTCACTCCCACCCCAGAACTAGCTACATCTGAGCCCTCCCTGTGGAGCATTAAGCTCAGCTATTCTTCTCTGCTCCACCCCAGAGTTCACTGCATCTCAGTACAAGCCAGGCCCTCTCTCTCTCTACATGGTGGTATACTTGGCCATTTGTCCCTGCTCCACCCCAGGGCTGGCTGCATCTCCATTGTATTTTTATGGGGTGTTATACTTTGCCATTTCCCACTGGCTCAACCCCAAAGCTGGCTGCATCTCAGTCCTCTCCAGGCACTGAGATACTCAGTGGTTCTCCAGAGCTTCTTCCTAAAGCCAGCCACATCTGAGTGCAGGCCAAGCTCTCCCTACATGGTGTTACACTCCACTGTTCCCCCAGGCCCCTCCCCAGACCTGGCCACATCTCAGGACCAGCCAAGGCCTCCCCTTCCCCCACCATTATACTTGGCCATTTCTCCCTGCTCCAGCCCAGAGCTGTTTGCATCTCAGCTGAACCCACGGGGTGTTATACTTGTCTGTTGTCCAGCTGCCCCACCCGAGCTGCCCACATCTCAGCCCCCTCAGCACTGTTGTACTCAGCTAGTCCCCAGCCCTTTCCCACCAGAGCTGGCAGCATCCTGGCTCCAAGTCAATGAAGCCTGTTCTGCCCCAGAGCTGGCTGCATCTCAGCCCTCCCCACGCACTGTTAAAAACTCAGCCATCACCTACTGCTCATCCCGAGCTGGTTGCAGGTCGGATACCCCCCCCCACCCCGAGATTAAACGGGCTTGGCTCAGATACTGTCCGAGATCCTGTTATACAGCTGGCTGCAACCTGGCCCCAGGAAACCCCGCCCTGGCGCTGGGAGGTCCTGCTCACACACGGACAGCCCGGGTGTCCGGACACCCCGAGTCCAGGCCAGGCCCCGCCAAGCATCAAACCCGGCTCCGCCCCGACCTGCCACGGGTCTGGCTGCGCGGGGCGCTGGGGACTATGGCCAGAGTGGAGGGAGGGCCAGTCCTGCTGGAGCCAGCGTGAGGTGGTGCCGGACACTGGCTTCGGGCTCTCAGCCCCCTGCCCCCACCTCGGAGCCCGGGCGGACGTTGGGCGGGGGGATAACAGGTCTGTTAACGGGTGGGGAGGACGGGGGCAAAGCCCCGGATGTTGACCGAGGCACGGGGGCAAGGTCCCGGACGTCACGCTCCGCGGGGAGGGGCGGAGCGAGGCGCTGCGCGCGGGATCGAGGCTAGTCAATGTCCCGGATGACGGCAGTTGGGACCGCGTGGGGAGGACGGAAGAAGCGAGGGGAGGGAGTGGATAGTTTTGCGCATGCGCCCCAGAGCCGACTAATTGAGGTGCGGCGTCCAGTCACGTGGCCCGCCACCGGGGGGTGGGGTCGTATATCAGCGCTGGGCGGGCTGCGCTTCGGCCGCATTCTCTGTCTTCGCCGTCGGAAGCAGACGGCTGAGGTGAGCAGGGTAGCTGCGGCCTTTTCTCCAGTGGAAGCCGGCGCCAATGTTGACGCTTTCTTTGGGCCGAGTCATAGTGGCTGAGCTGGAGGTTTCCTGGGGAGTGTGGGGGAGCCTGGGCCTTGGCACGCAGGCGGGTGGTGAAGCGTCTTGGAATAGGGGGGTGGGTAGCGCGCGTGTCCGAGGCGCCTTGGAGCTGGCGGCGGCTCTTTGCGCGTGCTCGGAGAGGGGCACTCGGAACGTCGGCGCCCGGAGAATTCCAACCGGGGGTGGTGACGGCTGCTGCTTCCCCATGCACCGACCACGTGGGTGCCGCCATCTTCCCTGGCGGGGGCCTCGGGGGTGGGGAGTAAGGGGGGGGGGGTCTTGTTCCTGAATGGGGGTAGTGGGTTGCTTTGGGCTGGCAGTGGTTGCTCTTTTTTGGGTGGGGAGGAGTAGGGTGGATCTGTTCCTTTGGGTGGGGGCTGGGGTTCCACCAGAATGGTGGTATGGGGGAGTTGGTTCCTGTGAGAGAAAAAAGGGGTAATGGAGTCACTCTGGTTGGGGGTTTGAGGGCTGTAGGAGAAATTTCTCCTAGGGGTGGTATAGGGGAAGTCTGGCTCCTGTCAGGGGTAGGGAAGAGGTAGTGGGCCAGTCTTGCTGGGGGGCGGGAATTGGTCTGGTGCGGGGGGTGCAGTAGTAAGGGTCTGGATCTGGCCTTTGGTGAGGAGTCATCTCACTTGGAAGGGGCTAATAGTATGTGGCTTTGAGCAGGTGGGGCTGCCCTGGAAAGGTGTCTGGGCCCTGGTGGGAGAGCTTGGGGCTTTGCTGAAGGTTGTGGGTAGAAAGTTCGCTAAGGGAAGGGGGCTGAATGCCTTGAGAGCAGGATGTTCCTGCTCTTAGCCCCTGTATAAGGCCCCTTGCCTGCTTTGGGAGCTGCTCTCTATTAGTTTAGGCTCATGGAGGTGGTTAGATCTAGGCAGGAAAAAGCCTGAGGACAGGGTGAGTGCATTTTTCCTATGGTGGAGCTCCTATCACCTTCCAAGAAGGGAGGTGGGGGACTTCTGAAACAGTAACAGAGTAGCTGAGCTGCCTGGAGGCAGTAGCTAAGTAAAGGGGGGTGGCAGTCCTTGCAGGAGTAGGCAGCAGTGGGGTTGGATGCTTGGGCATCTGATCTCAATGCTGGGGCTGGGCAGCAAGTGCTTGGGATGGGAGTGGGCTTTTTATTAAGGGGTCTGGGTAAAAGCCCAGCACAGCAGTCTTTACCTGCATGCATGTTCTCTTCAGCCTGGCCATCATGTCTTCCGAAGAAGGAAAACTCTTTGTTGGGGGCCTGAATTTTGACACAGATGAGCAGGGATTGGAGCAGCACTTCAGTTCCTTCGGCCCCATTTCTGAGGGTGAGATCCAGCCCACCCCCCCCCCCAACCCCC
>NW_005842946.1:472997-498639 GCF_000455745.1 Alligator sinensis
AGACATGAAGCTGAGCTGTAGCCCCTGCGTCAAAGAGCTAGCACCCACAGCATCAGTTTCTACACCACTAACTTTACAGAAGCAAGGTGGCATGCATCTCGCCAGTCTCAGCTGGGGAGGGGGGTAAGGCCCAGGCATCTGGTAGCTTCCAGTGGGTTGACAGACTGCCAGTGTTACCCACACACCCCCAAAGGTCGCTAACCTGCTCTATCCTCTTGCCAGTGGTTGTGATTAAGGACAAAGAGACTCAGAGATCCAGGGGCTTTGGCTTCATCACCTTCGCCAACCCTGAGCATGCGTCGGCTGCCATGAGGGCCATGAATGGAGAGGTAAGTCCATGGGGGGGGGACCCTCTTGCCCTGCGTACCCACAGGGAGGATGAAGTGCAGCCAGATTACCCTCTTGCCCTAAGTACCCACAGGGAGGATGAAGTGCAGCCAGATCTAGTGTGGGATAGGCAGGGAAAACCAGAATGTAACAGCCCCTGAGTTCTTGCTGTTTCTCTGCAGTCTGTAGATGGACGCCAGATCAGAGTGGACCATGCAGGGAAGTCGTCTCGGGGCACCCGGGGGGGCATGTTCGGAGGCCGAGGGCGAGGTCGAGGCTACTCCAGAGGTGAGTGCACCTCATCCTGCTCCTAGCATCCCCATGGTCACAAACCAGGAAGAGGTCTGGCTCTCAAAGCTGCTCCTTTCTCTCTTGTAGGTGGTGGTGACCGAGGCTACGGTGGTCGTTACGACAACCGCAGTGGAGGCTACGGTGGATCCCGAGACTATGGTGGCAGGTGACTTGCTTGGCCTGGAGGTGCAGCCTGATTTGGGGCTGAGCATGAGGAAACAACTAAATAACATCATAGGGGCACAGTTTATATGTGGCTGCAATGCAGTCAGCTCTGGGCTGTAACAGCTGAATATAACACTACTGCCACACAAACCCTGCCCATGTGATGCAGCCAGTTCTGGGGAACAGCTGAATAGAACACTGAGGAGGCCTCGCCTGGTGTCCATGTGCGGCTTGCTCTGGGATGCGGCATGAGGAACAGCTTAATAGAACGCAGTAGGGAAAATGCTTGCCTGTGGCTGAGATGCAGCCAGCTCTTGGGAACAACCCGGTAGAATGCTGCATGGGGAGAGCTTGCCTGGCACTTGGAGGTGGCCAACTCTGGGGAGCAACCTACTAAAGCACTACCTGGGGAAGGCTTCTGTGGCACCAAGGTGCAGCCAGCTCTGGGGCAGAGCCCCAGGAACAGGTAATTGGAACACTGAGTGTCCTGAGCCAGTATCTGATCCCTTTGTTTGGCTTACAGGAACCAGGGTGGCTACAATGACCGCTACTCAGGCTCCTACAGGGACAACTATGAAAACTGAGGTAAGGGGGGGTGGGGGGGAAGGGGAGAAGGGGCCTTGATTTCCCTTCCCACAGGCTGGGGAGAGCACGGGCAACTTGGGGGGGATGCCTTCACTGTTGTCCCTGCTTCTCATCCTCAGCTCCCCCATCCTCCCTGAGCCGACATCATCCTGCCACTGGCCGTGTTTTGTGGAGCTGCGCTGAGTCCAGTCCCCCCTTCCCATTTGCCCCCTGACAGCCTCGGCCCTGAGACGAGCCCCAGCCGCACCGCCTGCAGCTGCCTGCCCGTCTCCGAGTTGGTTGAAATGCTGCCTTTTTTTTATTTTTGCATCTTCTCTAACTTGTTTTGGTTGGTTTTTTGTTTGTTTTTTGTTGTTGTTGGTTCACTGGGGGCTTGCCCTGACTATCAGTCTGTATCCTCCCACCCCACCACCATGCCTCTGGCTCGGGTGCCCATCCTGTTCCCCTGGGAAGTCTCTAGCCATGGGGCACAGCTCTGTGGTCTTTCCCCTTAACCCCACCCCCATCTTTTTGTGGGGGTGAGGGGTTTTTGTTTTGGGTTGTTTTGTTTTTGTTTTGTTTTCTACTGCCTGAATCCTGTACTTGGAGCTGCCTGTACTCCAGTGAGATCTTACTATTTTTTTTCCTCTTTTTCTTTTGGTTTTTTTGTTTGTTTTTTTTTGTTTTTGTTTTGTTTTCTACTGCCTGCAGCCTGTACTGGGAGCTGCCTGTACTCCAGTGAGATCTTACTATTTTTTTTCCTCTTTTTCTTTTGGTTTTTTTGTTTGTTTTTTTTTGTTTTTGTTTTGTTTTGGTTTTTTTTGGCTTCACGAAGCCTCATTAAAAGACAGTCTGAAACGAACTCTCTGCTCTCACCATTGCCGTTTCATTGCATCCCTGGCTCCGGGGGGCCAGAGCTGGGCCGCAGGCCGCTGCCTGCCACGTGGGTGATCCAGATGCCTCCCAGTACCCCTGGGATCGCTGGGGAAGCCCCTGCCGGAGGATTTAGGACCCTAAGCCTAGAGTTGTGCCCCTCAAGATGACCGGGCCTTGTTGACTATGGTACGAGACCTTGTCCCAAGGCATCCCTGTACCCCTTGCTGCTCTGGTGTCAGCCCCAGAGAGCAGGACAAGGCAGGGGCTGCTTGCTATAGAGGCCTTGAGCCCTGTGGGGCTGGCATGGGTACCATTTGCTCTCGGCATTGCAGTACTGGATGTCTTTCCACTGCTTCCTGCTGCTATGCAGGCCAACATGGGGGGAGAGATCCCAGTATGGGCACCATGCTAGAGCTGCACAGGGCTGGAAACCCCAGCCCAGGGTGTTGCTGGATCTCTGGGGGCTGCCTGATGATAATCCTTGCCAGCCAGTCTGAATGTAACTTGTCTCTCCAGATTTGCCCCTTGGCCTGGGGCTATGTATGGCTGCTCTCCAGAGCCAGCTGCTCACCTGTCCTGCTTGTGTGGGTGCATGGAGCCTGGGGTGGGGGGGGGCTGGGGCCAGCTGTGGCTGCTAACCTGGCTTTGCTTTGGCAGGGGGAAGATGAGAGCTGCTGGCCTGGAAGGACCTTTCTTGCAGCCTTGCCAAGGTAAGGCCTGATGCAGTTGGCTCTGGGGAGGAGCAGCTTCACAGGCTGCAGTAACCCAGCCACCCATTCCATGGGCGATGCAGGACCTGGACCTGGGCTGCAGTCAGGTAGGGGCTCAGCTGGGCAAGGACAATAAAAGTGTTTGGATGGTTCTGGCTGTGTGTTGAGTGGGGACACAAGGAGGGGGTGGGTTTGGGCCATGGGACAGGTCTCCAGAGCGCTCTGGGCTCTAGCCCCAGGGCCAGGCCTCCAGAGCTGAAACTGGGGACCCCTTTCCTATGGTGGCACTAGCTTCCCTGGCGATTTAGGTGCATAGCTGAGGTTTACCCCCTGGGGCTGCCCTAATATATCCTCTGAAGCAGGGGGCTCACACTTCCATCCAGGCCCTACTCTTCCCTCCACCCCCACCCCCCCTTTCTGCTCTGCTCACTCCCTGTACACCCAGTGTTTTCTGGGTGTAGCCTTGAACTCTAGTGCTGGTGGAATGTCTAAAAGCTTGGGGGGGGTAAAGCCAGGTGATATTTAGCCTTAGTCGGGCTCCCTACCCTTCCTGGGTCAGGGTAACCCCTACATGTCCCAGGCCTTCTCTCTTCTTTTCCCCCATCTGGGAATGCAGGAAGCTGTGCTCATAGCCCCTTGTTCAAACCCCCCACTGTCCCTGAGCTGGCAGTGAGCCCCGCTTCCAGCCTCTTCCCTCAGGGCCGAGGGAACCCAGGTGTCCTATCCAGCTGTTCTCCACCCCGGAGCTGGGAGGAGACCACCAGCCGCAGGCGATGGAGTCGGATATAGTGCGCGAGGGCTGCCGCCGTGTTTTTGAGGAGCCAGATGCAGAGGGGCAGGCCTAAAGGCTCCACCCATTGCGCACGCCCAGTGAGGGAGGGCAGGCCCCTGGCCCCTGCTAGAGGGGGGAGTGGCCGGGTGCCACCAGCGCACATGCGCAGAATGCACCAGTGGAACGTAGCATGGGGACAATACCATGTGTTGGCGAACCATGTGGCTGGTAAAGGGGAGCTGGAGTCTGGCCCCTCCCTCGAGGCAGGCATCAGCATAATACGTGTTGGGAGGTGGAGGCCTGCAAGGACCAGGGCTGGAGTTAGGAGTCGGGGGCATGGGGAGAGGATGCATTTGGATTCCATTTTTCCCAGGGACCTAGTAAGGAGGCGAGGAAGCCAGGTGTCTGCCCCTGCCCATCCCTTGTCCTTTTTTTCCCCCTTGCTTGATAAAGGTCTGGATGGAAGCGGGACAGTACTGGACCCCCTCCACCCTCACCACCCCTGAAGCCAGGGGGTACCTGATTGCAGCATGGGCATGATGTCACCAGTGTGCGGGTGCTGGGGGTGAAGGCATTGCAGGTCCTTGAAGTGACAGCATGTTGTATGGTGTCCCTGCAGCTTCATCTAATATCACCATTGTCCCATGTGCCTTCTCTGCTTCATCTGCCCTCACTGCCCCCGTCTCTCTGACTTCATCAGGCCTGTTGGGGGCATGAGAGCTTGAGGGAAGAAGGGATGTATCTAGCTCTGGCCTGTATCAGCTCTGGTGTTACACTTGGCTGTTCTCCAACCCTGAGCTGCCAGCAGTTGAAGTTGGGGGGGGGCATCACTACCCCTTGGGAGCCAGGTGGGTGCTGGGGGCTGTTCACGGGGTGGGGGAGGGGGTTGGCCTCTTAGGGACTTTCCCAGCATGCCCTACACAGGGTGGCGGGGCATTTTGGGAATGCTGTTCCAGACCCCCCCCAAATCCTGCCCCCTCTCCAAAATGGCTTGGAGGAGACTCTCTCTCTTCTTTTTTTTTTTTTTCCATGCCCTCTTCCCTAGTGAGGGGCTTGGGCAGCTGGGCTCCTTCCTATTGGTGACTTACCATTTGAAGCCCCTTCCCCCTCCTGCATCCAGCTCCAGTCCTGGCTGATCCTCACTCCCCCCTCACTTGTGACCCTGGGACATGGATTCACATGTGCACACACATTGGGCCACATAATGCTGTGGGTGGGAGTATAGCTGCCTAGGAACCAACATGTCTTAAGTTCCCTGTACTCCTGGCCCTCCCTGTTCCCCACTGGCCTGGTGCTGGGGTCCATGCCCAAGGGGTAGTGGCTTGGGGGACAGGTTTGGAGTAGTTAGTCTCCTCTCTCCTTGCCTAGGGAGTTTGGGGGGCTGCAAGACCCAGCTGAGGTCTGGCCTTGTCCATTCCTTTCCCTGCAGCCCCCTATCAGTATATGATATCACTGATGCATATATGATGCCATACATGCATTAATGATGACAGTATTTGCATAATGTAATACTGCAATCCAGTAGCTTTTAATGCACAGTGCTTTCATGAAGATATGTCTGATGTCTTGAATGTGTGTGCTGTCATTAACACATCTGATGTCATTAAACTACACATACTGTATTGTGGATGTGTTTGTAATGTAATTACCATTGTGATTCCATCAGTATATGTGTGCTGTTATGAATACAAGTGGGATGCTGTTGCCATATGCATAAAGTCATTGATACATGTGAGGCCATTGATTGTATGCGGAAATATCCTCACGGCCTGCAATGTCATTAATGTGTGTGCTGTCACTGATGCATGTGTGATGTCAATGTGACATTCATGCCAGTAATATAGGGTAAGAAGGCCTCGTGTCCTATCTGCTCCCGGCCCTTGATGCTCCTTCCTCCCCACATCTTCCTGCTTGGGGCTAAATGCTGCACCTCCCACCATGCAGTAGGCTCTCACCAATGCCTGCCCCAGCCCCAGGACACCATGGGAGAGCTTGCATGCACTGGACTCATGATAACACCCCCCCCCCCCCCGGGGCTCTCACTGCCCTAGGACTGGTGGTGGGAGTGAGTCTAGGCTTCAGTGTGAATATCCAAGGGCGAAGCTGCACCTTGGGATAAGGCAGCTAGTGTGGGTTTGGGGGGAGCCTTGATGCCTGAATTCTTTCCCCAGCGATGGGAGCACCATTATGGCACTGCATGGATCCCCCCTGTGTTTTATTGAGCTGTGGGTTTGGAGTGCAGCTGCTCTGGCTGCCCCTGGGCATCTGACACCCCTAGGCTGGGCACGGGCCCCATCTGCCCTCCATGGCCCCATGGTTGTAGTCAGGCTGGCTCAGCTCACCACCTGCTGAGGGCAGACCCCCCCTGGACACCCCAACACAGAGCCCAGGCACCTGAGGCACATGGGTGCACATGCGCACAGACACAACCCAGGCATCCAGGGGTTGGACGTACACACACCCACTCTCACTCTTGCTCTTATGCCATTCAATGGTTGCCACATTTAATACAACTGTGGGAGAGCCTAGGGGACCAGGATGAACACACGCACATAATCCAAGAGTCTGGGAAATGTGCACACACAAATGCGCATGCAACCCAGATGTCAGAGACTCTCTCTCCTGGCCTCGTGTAACTGCTGCATTGCAGGCAATCAATCCTTGAAAGGCTGAGCAAGGGAAAAAGACCAGGCATTTGGGCCCCCAGTTCCCCAATTCTCTAACTTCCCCCTTTTCCCATATGAAGGGCACCATGTGGATGTGGGGGGCTGTGGGTCAGGAGTGAGGGACACCACAGGGCAGGGCATTGATGTGCCTTCCCATCCCCCAGACCTGCCTCCCAACTGCCACTCCCCTCCTGAACCCAGGCATCTGGGCTCTCAGCCCCTCTTGCTCTCACCTCCAGCCCCAGAGAACCCAGGCTCCTGGGTTGCCGTGGGCTTTGTATCACAATGCTGGGTTCTAGATTCTGTTGCCGTGACCATAGACGATGCTGACCCAGAGCCACTGCCTGCACTGCACCTGTGTCACACGTGTGTCTCGGGCATGGGGCTGTGGCTGTGGCTGGGGTTGGGCCTGGCCGTGCTAGGAGTGTCGGGCACAGGGGCCAAGCTGTTTGGGCGCTGTGAGCTGGCCCACATGCTGCAGGATGGTGGCCTCAATGGCTATGAGGGATACAGCCTCGGCAACTGTGAGGCCCCCAGCGCTCCCTGTGCTCTAAAGGCTTCCCACTAGACCCAACCCCACCAGCTTCTCCCAAGCCCTGCCCCCTGTGCTCTAACCCTTCTCCATGCTTCAAACCCCTTCCACTGGACCCAAACCCCGCCCCCTGATCCCCAACCCCTGGTAACAGATATAAACCCTACCTCTGCCCCCTGTGTCCCAAATCTTGCCTTTATGCACCCAGCCCTACCGGCTGTGATCCAAGCCCCACCCATGAGACCCAAACCCCACCTCCTGATCCTAAATGCCACCCAACTGACCTAACCCTGCTCCCAGTGCCCAATACCTGGCCCCCTGTCCCCCCACCCCAAACCCTCCCCCAACCCTTTAAGCCCCCCTCCTCCTATGCAAACCCTGCCTGCCCTTTCACCTGCCCTATATGTTCTGTGCACCTGACCCTGACCCCTAACCTGGCAGGGGTGTGCCTGGCTTTCCATGCCAGTGGGCTGGACATGGGTTGTGAACCCCAGATCTGATGGCAGCCGCAACTATGGCCTCTTCCAGATCAACAGTGGTTGGTGGTGCCACGATGGGCGCAGCCCTTCTGAGGACCTCTGCCACCTCCGCTGCCAGGGGATGGGGGATTGGGAGGGGATGGGGGGGGCACAGGCCCCCCACCCTGCAAGGATCTGGGTGGGGGCCCCCTGGTGACATAGTCCTGAGGCACCCCCTCCAGGTCTTGCCCATAATGCACCTTTTTCAGCACCTGGGCTTTGTGGGGTAGGGGTTGGATGGGGGACAGCCTCCAAAGGGCATGGGTGCAGCTGCTGAGAGCAGGGAGAGATGGCAGAAGTGTGCATGTGGAAGGCAGAGGTAGGCACAGATTACAGGGATGTCTGCTTTATCCATGCATATATTCACATATCTGCATGGATAAGGCATATATATTTGCATATTTAAGACATGGATGTATATTTAATGCATGAATGTACCTTTATCATGCATATATATGCTTATGTGCAATGTTATAAGCGATCTGGTCTAATATAACAGACATGCATAGATTATGCAGATATATGCATCTGTAACACCAAGAAGTGCACTGATAATGCAGATATATGCATGTTGAACAGATATACATAAATTATGCCAATTTATGCATATATAATGCAGAGATGTGCACAGTAGTAATACATTTGTGCAGACGTGCAAAGAAGATACAAATATATACATGTATAATACAGTGACGGGCATTTCCAATTAGATGCATACCTATCTAACAGATGTGTGCATAGATAATACAGATACATGGAGAGGTACAATTCTAATGCAGATATATACATATATAACATGGAGAAGTGCATAGCTAAGGCAGATATATGTGTATGCAATGTGGAGATGTGTATAGATAAGGCAGATACATGCATATATAACTCAGGGATGTGCATAGGTCATGCAAATATATGCACATATAATGCAGAGATGCACATAGGAAGTGCAAATATATGCCTATATAAACCAGAGATATATTTATAGTGTAGTACGTACAATGCAGATATGTACATGTATAATGCAGTTATGTGTGTATGTAACACAGCGACATAGAAAAGGCAAGGATATGCATAGGTCAGGCAGATATATGCATATATAATGTAGAGATGTACATTTATAATGTAGATATATGTATATATAATACAGACATATACATAGATACAGATATATGCATACATAAAGCAGATATGTGCATAGATAATGCAGATATACATACACATAACTCAGAGATGTGCATAGATAATGCAGATATAGAATCACAGAATCATAGTGAATGAGGGTTGGAAGGGACTTCAGGAGGTCATCTAGTCCAAACCCCTGCTCAAAGCAGGACCAGCCCCAACTATCTCATCTCAGCTAAGGCTTTGTGTAGCAGGGTCTTAAAAACCTCCAAAAATGGAGATTGTACAACCTCTCTGGGTAGCCTGTTCCAATGCTTTACTACCCTCGTTGTTGAGAGAGTTTTTCCTAATGTCTAACCTAAACTTCCCTTGCTCTAATTGGGGAGTCTTGCTCCTTGTTCTGTTATATATATGCAGATATATGTATTTATAACACGGCTGCATACATTATGTAAATATGTGTGCATACAACACAGATGTGCATGGATTATGCAGATATGTGCATATGTAATGTGAGATGTGCACTGGTAATGCGGCCAGCCTGTACCTTTATAATACAGGTATATGCAGATATAACACAGATGTGCATTTCTAATACACATATATGCATATCTAATGCAGAGATGTATGTAGATACTATGGATATGTGCATATATAATGCAGAGATGTACATAGATAATGCATATATATGCATATATAACAGAGATTGCCTGGATATAGTCATTCCCTGCCCTCACACTCCCTGCTCCCTCCTAGATTTGCTTACCTCTGACATCAAGCATGACATCATGTGCGCCAAGCAGGTGGTGCAGGACCCTATGGGCATGGAGTCATGGTAAGGGGATTTGCTGCGGGGTCTGGGGGGAAATGATGGGGCATTCCTCCCCAAAGGGGCATCAGGATAAGTCTCCCTGAGCAGTGTTATATTGTCTGTCCCCCAGCTGCCCCTCCCTAGAGCTGGCTGCATCTAGGTGCTAGCCTTCCCTGTGGAGTGTTATACTCAGCCTTGCTATTTCTACCCCAGAGCTGGCTGCATTCACCCTCTCTGTGAGTGCTGTTACATGCATTTGCCCCCAAGCTGCTCTACCCCAGAATTGGCTGCATTCACCCTCTCTGCGGCCACATCAGCATGTGCAATTGATGCACAGAAATAAACCCTGGCTTATATCATGTCCGAGTTCATTGCTTCCGGGCACGCAATTTGAACATGTGTCTGGGACCGGAGCACATTGAGCCAGGTTGGAGCAGCCCCAGCTGGCAGGAGGCCCAGAGAGTCAGCCTGCCAACCTAGGGCTGCTCCAACTTGGCTCAGCTTGCTGTGGAGGAGCTGGCTGGGGCATGAGGGTGCTTCAGTGCAGGGCTAGTCAGCAGGCAGCCCCCATACTGAAGCACCCTTATGTCCCAACCAGCCCCATCAGTGTCTACACATGCAGTGCTGTAGAGTAAAAACTCCACCATAGGTTAGTACTTGTGTTTACAAATACTAATCTACGACGGAGTTAATTAGTTTACTCTGTCTTAATAGCACTGCACATGTAGGTGCTGAGACATTTACTGCAGAGATAATTAGGCAACTCCGCAGTAAATATCTCATGTAGACATGCCCTGTGAGTGTTGTTATACTCAGCCACCCCCTAGCTGCTCCATCCCAGGGCTGGCTGCATCTCAGCACCAAGTGAGCCTGCATAGTGTAGTGTTATACTCAGTTATTCCCCAGCCACCCCACCCCAGAGCTGGCTGCAGTCTGTTCATTCCCTGCTGTTTTGCCTCCTTTCCTTCCCCCAACAGGGAAGAGTGGAAGACCCACTGCGAGGGGAAGGAAGTGGGAGAATGGATCAAGGGCTGCGGCCTGTGAGCCCCAGTAGTCCATCCATCCGTCCATCCTCCTCATGTCTGTCTGTCAGGCGAGTGTTCAGCCCTTTCCAAAATGTATAAATCCCTTGGGGTCAAACCCTGCCTGTGTCTCTGTTTGCCCCCTGGTTCAGCTAGCTCCCTGTGCTGTTATACTGTGCCTTTCCCCAGAGCTGGTTGCATCCCAGCACCAGCAAACCCTACCCATGTGGCATTACAAGCGGCCACTCCCCAGCCACCCCACCCCAGAGCTGGCTGCATCAAGTCAGTTCTGTATCTAGCCAGCTCCATCCCATCTGCCTCACCCTAGAGATGGCTGCATCCCAGGACTGAGTGAGCCCTCCCCATGTGGCATTATACACAGCTGCCCCACCCAAGAACTGACTGCATCCCAGGACCAGGGGAGCCCTCATTGTACAGTGTTATAGGCACAGCTGCCTCACCCCAGAGCTGGCTGCTTCTCAGCACCAACAAATCCTACCCACATGGCACTATAAGCAGCAGTTCCCCAGCTGTGTTACCTCAGAGCTGGCTTCATCAAGTCAGCTGACTCTAGTCAGCTGCAGCTGCATCCCAGCTACCTCAGTCCACAGCAGAACAGTATTATAGGCAGCTGCTCTCCAGTGGCCTCGCCCCAGAGCTGACTGTATCTTGGCACCAGCACACCTAACCCATGTGGTGTTATAAGCAACCATTCCCCATATGTTCCACCCCAGAGCTGCCTGCATCAAGACAGTTCTGCAGCATTCTAGTCAGCTGCATCCCAGCTGCTTCACCCCAGAGCTGGCTGCATCTCAGGACCAGATGAGCCCTCTCCTACAGCATTATAGGCAGCTGCTCCCCAGTTGCTCCACCCCAGAGCTGGCTGCACCTTGGTATCAGCCGACTCTATTCATGTGGCATTATAAGCAGCTGTTCCCCAGCTGCCTTGCCCTAGAGCTGTCTACATGTAGGCATAGTGCATGCCCTCTCCTGTGCAGCATTATAGGGTGCCCTCCTTCCTTCATCCCCCTCTCTCCCCTCCAACTGCCTGGTGCCCCTTGACGCTCATAGGCCTGCGTGCAGCTCTGGGCATCACACTTTGTGCCTGTCCTCTGCTCCCACCTCTGGCTTCAGTCTGGGCCTAATCCTTGGGGCAGGGTACAGGCAAAGACCCCTGATTCCTCAGGCTGGATCTCATGGCTCCAAGGGTCATAGCTTGCCAACCCAAGGCCTACAGCACAGTGAAAAGAAATACTGTATTTCCTCACATACCACATGGCTCTGAATAGGACCTGTGCCTTGTTTCTGGGAAGGCAGAATGAAGAGAGAGAGATTTTTTCCAGTGTTATAGCTGTATAAAGAGGCTTGTCTTCTGCTCATTCCCTCTCCATTTCCTGGTCAAGCAAAACTTAAGGGCCTTGCTATATATTCAAATTAAAGTTGGCTAGAAACCAGCTGTAGAGTCACTACACATTTTCAAGCACTAACTTTATAGCTGGATGGCCATTTTTATGACACGTGTGGCTGGGGGGTTTTTTTGCACATGTGGCTGGTCTTATTTGGCATATGCAGCCAGTTTAAATTTAGCACATGATTCACCAGTGAATTATGTGATATATGTAACGTGTAGCAGGGGCCTAATGTTTTTAGCCCTTTCCCAATTGATTTGGGTGCTTTCGCCTGGACAGGAAAAGGAGGGGGGGAAATGAGCTGAAGATGAGGGAATAGGAAGGGAGAGAAGGAAAAGCAGCAGGAGCCATTTTGCAGTGTCTCTATGCTTCTATTCTGGGCAGAAAAATCAGCTTCCTTACTCAAGACATACACTTGCCAATTTTGAAGAGCTGGTTTTGGACAAAAATGTACATGTGGTATAGAAGGAAATGGATGGTAGTGTGTGTGTGTGTGGTGCTGAATAAAATCTCTTCACAGGATGGATCTGACATGCAGGCCTCCTACCCGTTTATCTGCTTCCTGGAAATTGTGTCTCTGGATAAAACTGAGAAAGAAAAACTCACTCTGTGGTGCCACCATCATCTAAAGCAAGGATTTTCAACCAGTTTAGACCCAGGTCTCTCCTTGTTAAAGTCCTGGTCCCTCTTGGAAAGTGCCACTCTTGGCCTCCACTTGTTTTTTTGACCATAGAAAAAAATCCTAGAGTGATTCGTCTGAGACAAAGACTTCAGGAAGCTCAGCAGGGTAGAAGGCTTTGGATGCTCTGGATTCCTCTTGGAAATCCCCAGGTTCCTCATGAATCATATGTAGGTGTTTGCACTAGGGTTGGGTATTTGACCAGTCAAATAAAGTTTGGTCAATTGACTGGTCAAATAGTTTCATAGTTGGTAGGGTTGGAAGGGACCTGAGCAGATCATCAAGTCCGACCCTCTGCCATGGCAGGAAAAAAGTACTGGGGTCAAACGACCCCAGTAAGGTGTTCGTCTAACCTCCTCTTAAAGACCCCCAGGGTAGGAGCCAGCGCCACTTCTCTTGGAAGTTGGTTCCAGATCCTAGCTGCCCTGACAGTGAAGTAGCGCCTCCTGATGTCTAGTCTGAATCTACCCTCTGCCAGTTTGTGACCGTTATTTCTAGTCACTCCTGGTAGCTCTCGGGGGAGCAGGGACTCCCCCAATGCCTGCTGGTCCCCCCTGACTAGTTTGTAACAGGCCACTAGATCCCCCCTCAGCCTTCTCTTGTGGAGGCTGAACAGGTTCAGGTCCCGTAGCCTCTCCTCGTAGGGCCTGCCCTGCTGCCCCCTGACCATGCAAGTGGCCCTCCTCTGGACCCGCTCCAAGTTGTCCACATCCCTCCTGAAGTGCGGCGCCCAAAACTAGATGCAGTACTCCAACTGCAGCCTGACCAGTGTCACATAGAGGGGGAGGACCTCTTTGGACCTGCTCGAGATGCATCTGTGGATGCATGACAAGGTGTGGTTGGCCTTCCTGACTGCGTCCCCACACTGCCAGCCCATGTTCATTTTGGCATCAATAATGACACCAAGATCCTTTTCTGCCTCTGCATTGATGAGAAATATTGGTCCAAAATTGTAAAACATTTCCAATAGGTCCAAATAATGTGGAAAAAGTAAAAATTTTCTATTGAGAAATGTCTAAAAAAACAATAAAAAGTCACATTTCTGTCAAGAAAACTACAAAAATAAATATATTTGTTTTGTAAAATTGCTATAATCTTTGACTGGTCAAAAATGCAGTCAACTGTCAGTCATTGACAATATGTGACTGGTCAGTTGATTGGCTTGCCAACCCTAGTTTGCACACTGAACAATGCAAATATAATATTTTATTGCATACAACATGCACCCAGTCCCCCCAGATCAGCCCTCTACAGTTGGCATTGTGTATGTTACATGAAGAAGCAGATTTACCACCTAGGATAACAACCCCTTGTTTTCATTCCCGCTCCACAGCGCAGCAGCTGTAGTATGACTAACCAGGAAGCTGAGGGAGTCCATTGACTTCATGGCTCATGGATCCTCAATCCACAGGTGTTAATGATTGACTCTTCTTTTTTAATGGTCTTGCTTTTCCACTAATCCAGCTTACCTTCCTGAGGGCAACATTGCTGTCTGCTAGCTGCTCCTGGTTTCGCTCCTCGTATTTCACAGCCTTGGAGATGCTTTAACTCTTTTCAAAATCCTAGATCCACCCTTTGCCAAGTTTACACACCTGCATTTCATTTCTTATGAGTTCTATCTCATTAATGAGTGCTTTTGCAGCCTTCAGCAGCAGCTATGGTTTTAGCTTGAGTTAAGCAGGAAAGAGAGGGGGAATCTCCTTTTCTTTCCAATAATGGAGGCATAATTTTTTGGGGGTGGGGAGAAGGTACATGGTGCAGGCAAAAAAGAGATATATGGCTGTGCAGATCAGAAGCTGCGTTGTTCTGCTGGCTCTTGGTTTCCAGCTTCTTCAGGTTGGATCTCAGTCTCAGCTTTTTTCTCATTTACCACTTCTGACATGATGCCGTGAGCACTCTGAAAACAGGCATGAATGAGAAGCAAAACTGTTGCTCTAAGGCATGTAGAGTATGTTCTCAGGTGGTATCTAGTTGCTGCCACTTATAATACACAGGCCACTGGGGGGGGTTATGTATTTGGAAAGGTCAATACTAGCAAGAAATCTTCCAGATTTCAGAGGCCTTGAAAAAAAAAACCCAGCTCAGATCCATGAAAGCTCAAAAAGGTTTATTCTCCCCAGACAGTCCACCAGCTGGTCTAATGAATAGCCAGTTCAACTTAGAGCAACTTGTCCGTAACAGGTAGAGATGTCATACAGGATTCATGCTCCCCTAAGTCTCTACAAGGGGTAGGTCTCCCAACCCCTGTATTCATGTGCCCCCCTTCTTGTGCTAATTCTCTCTCTCTGTCGAGACATTTGTCTCTACTTGTTCTGTTGGCAAAGTTTATGCATCTGCACTTCGGGTCTTGTGATCTTTGTCTCATTAGCAAGTCCAAATCCTCTGCACTCACCACCAGCTGGGTGCTGTTGCTGGCCAAGGCCAAGCCCAGGTGGGGGATCTCAGTGCCATCTGCAAGCAGAGGGGAGGGCTCAGCACTGAGTGGGCCCATCATACCACCTGCTACCCCAGGTCTCCCCTCCCCCAATTCACCAGACAAAGGGATGGGCTGGCAGTAACTGATGCAGGTACCATGCTGGTACAGCTGCCCCGTAGTGATGTGGTCCCCGGGGGCCCCACCACAAGCCTGAAGGGACAGTCATGAATTAAAACCACTAGCCACAGAACCCAGGCGTTCCGGCCGCCGGTACCCCCCTCCGTCACTCCCAGCCAACTCCCACCACTCTAATCCATCAGCCCCCACTCCCTTCCCAGAGAACCCAGGTTTCTCAGCCCTGCCTGCTCTCACCCACTGGACCCCACTCTCCACCCAGAAACCCCAGGAATCCAGGCACCCTACTCTGTTGTCTCTGCCATGGTGTGGGGAGGCATCCATACCCATCACTTCCAAACTACAGGACCTGGTGCCCTAAACTGAGGCCAGCATCTGGGCCAAGATAGCTTGGTGGGCTGTGTCCATGCTATACCCCAGAGTAGGGGCTGGGCCTGGGGGAGGGAAGCACAGAGTGGGGCTGAGTTAGATCAGCCTGACTAGAGGCCTGATCACTTCCACCTACCCCCACCCACTCTGCCATGGTTTCTCACCCCCAGCAGTCAAGTGCCCTGCCCCACTTTGCACCTCCCCCCACACTTTTCCCATGGAGTCTCTTCCTGTGAAGCTGGGGTTGGGGCCAGAAGGCAGAGTCCGTCCCCCCTTTCCCCGCCATCCTACCGCCCTGTCACTCAAGTCCCAAGAGGACCCCTATGCCCTGTCTTCACCATGGAAACCCTCAGCAGAACCTGGCTGGGCAAGGGGCCATGTATACCTAGCTCCACAAACTCCACCCCAGAGGTAGCTGCAGTTGTTACACCCACATCCCAACAAACCCCACCACTATTGCTAGGGCTAGAAATACCAGGCCCCAACAGTTACTAGGAGCTGTGGATTCCAGGTCCTAATCATAGCAAAGCTCTGAGGTGCCAGGCCCAGACTATTGCTAAGGCCCAAGGTGTCAGACCTCAACCACTGCTAAAAGCAGAGGGCTCCAGGCTTCAGATTTCAGGCCCCAACCCTTGCCATGGCCCAAAGTTTCAATTGTTGCTTAGGCCTGAGTGACCAGGCCCAGATCATTGTTAAGCCCCAAAGGGCCAGGCCCTGGCTGTTGCTTAGGCCTGAGGCACCAGGCTGAGACCATCACTGAGGCCCAAGGTGCCAGGTCCCCACTGTCGCTAAGGCTGAAGGTGCCAGGCCACAACCATTGCTAAAGTCTGAGGTGCCAGGCCCCAATCCTTCCAAAGGCCTGAAGGCTCCAGACCTGGAGGCTAAGGCCCAAAGTGCCAGGCCTGGATGGCTGCTGATGCCCAAGGTGCCAGGACACCACTGTCACTAAAGCTTGAGGTGCCAGGCCCTGCAAAGGCCTGAAGGCTCCAGGCCCACACCATTTGCCCTGTGACCAGTGGGGTCCCCCAAGGCTCTGTCCTTGGACCCATACTGTTCAACATCTTCATTAATGATGTGGACATTGGAGTCAGAAGCGGACTGGCCAAGTTTGCCGATGACACCAAACTCTGCGGTAAAGCATCCACACCTCAGGACAGGAGGGCGATCCAGGCTGACCTTGACAGGCTCAGCAAATGGGCGGACAAGAACCTGATGGTGTTTAACACCGATAAATGCAAGGTTCTCCACCCTGGGAGGAAAAACCTGCAGCATCCTTATAGGCTCGGGAGTGCTACACTGGCTAGCACTATAGATGAAAGGGACTTGGGGATTATCATTGACCACAAGATGAACATGAGCTTTCAGTACGATGCTGCACCTAGTAAAGCGAGCAAAACGCTGGCTTGCATCCATAGATGCTTCTCAAGCAAATCCCGGGACGTCATTCTCCCATTGTACTCAGGCTTGGTGAGGCTGCAGCTGGAATACGGCATCCAGTTTTGCCCCCACAATTCAAAAAGGATGTGGAGAAGCTTGAGAGAGTGTAGAGGAGAGCCATGCACATGATCAGAGGTCATGAAAACAGACCTTACAACAACAGGCTGAGAGCTATGGGGCTCTTTAGCCTAGAAGAGCGCAGGCTCAGGGGTGATCTGATGGCCACCTATAAGTTTATCGGGGTGACCGCTAGTATCTGGGGGAATGTTTGTTCACCAGAGCGCCCCAAGGGATGACGAGGTCGAATGGTCACAAACTACTTCAAGATCGTTTCAGGCTGGACATAAGGAAGAACTTCTTTACTGTCCGAGCCCCCAAGGTCTGGAACAGCCTGCCACCGGAGGTGGTTCAAGCGCCTTCATTGAACACCTTCAAGATGAAACTGGATGCTTATCTTGCTGGGATCCTATGACCCCAGCTGACTTCCTGCCCTATGGGCGGGGGGCTGGACTCGATGATCTTCCAAGGTCCCTTCCAGCCCTAATGTCTATGAAATGTTTGAAATCTATGAAATTTCTAAGGTCTGAGGCTGTAGACTGAGACTACTGCTAAGGCCTGAGAGTAGGGTGACCACCCATACCTAATTGGGCAGGACAGTCCCAGAATAGGAACCCCAAGTCCTGATCCCAGGCTGCATGACTGGGACTCTGTTCCAGATTTGCAGTATTGTGCAGGGATCTGGGTTTCCCCTTGCAGGCTGGTCTCATTCCAGCCTGCAAGGGGCTGCTTGGGGCTGTTGGGAGCGGGACACAGGCAGCGCCACGTGCATGTGTACACCCATGCACACGCATGTGCCTGGGAATACATCCAGGCAGTGTGGAGAGCAGCTCCCTGCAGATAAATCTATGGGAGGGGGGTGCAGCATGGAGCGGGTAGGGGCAGGGGTGCTGGGGGAGGGGACGGATCAAGGCCCTCACAGTGAGGAAGGGAGTAGGGCAGGGACTGGGAGGTGCATGGGACCTAGGGTCAGAGCTGAGGCAGGGCACAGGATGGAGCCACGAGCAACTTGTCCAGGGAGCGCAGGAGAGGGGCATGAGGGGGCACATCCACCCCTGCCCCATGCACAAATCAGGGCCACCCCCACCCCATGCATCCCCAATTTGTGCATGGGGCAGGGGTGGATTTGGGCTACCCACTGTGGGCTCACAGCTCCCTGCCCTGCTGCCTTTCTCTTGGGAGCCCTGCATCAGCAGCACAGCCCCTGCCCACACAGCAGCAGCAGCGACGACAACGGTATGCAGTTGTACCCTCCACTGCTGCTGGTGCAGCCTGAGTGGGGCTCCCAAGGGAAAGGCAGCTGGGCAGGGAGGCCCGAGCCTGCAGCAGGCAGCCCGCATCCACCCCCACCCCTGCCCTGGTCTGCTTTGGCCATGCCAATGGCAGGGGCAGGGGGAACAGGCAGGCGTGTGTCTTGCTTTTCCATTTTGAAAAGGTTGTCACCCTACCTGAGAGTTCTAGACCCAGAGACTGTCACTAAGGGCCAAAGTGCTAGGGTAAAAACATCACTAAGGCCTAAGGGGCCAGGCCCAACCTTTATCAAGGACTAAGGGTCCAAGTCCCAACTATCGTTAAGACCTGAGGCACCAGGCCCAGATTGTCACTAAGGCCTGAGGTGCCAATCCCAGACTCACTAATGGCCAATCATCAGCCCCAGACTGCTGGTAAGGCCTGAAGTGTTAGGCCCAGACTGTGCTGAGGACCGAGACACCAGGCACAGACCACTGCAAAGGACCAAGAGCACCAGGCCAAGACTGTTGGTAGGTCTCAGATGCCAGGTCCAGACCTTTGCCAAGAACTGAAGGACCAGGCCAAGACTGTTGCTAAGGCCTGACTATAGCTATGGCCTGCAGCACCAGTTCATGACTACTGCTGAGCACCAAGAGCTCCAGGTTCAGTGTGTTGCAAAGGCCCAAGGTGCTAAGCCCCCACTGTTGCTGAGGCCCGAAGTGCCAGGCCCCACCTAATACTAAGGCCCAAGAAGCCAGGCCCGGGTTCTAGCTGAGGCCTGAGGCACCAGGCTCAGACTATCTCTAAGGCCCAAGATGCCATGCCCTGACCATTGTTAAGGGCAGAGTGCTTGAGGCCCAGACCAGTGCCAAGGCTTGAGGTGCCAGGCCAGACCATTGCTAAGGCACCAGTCCCAGACTGTCACTAAGGACCAAGGAGCCAGGCACAGACCACTGCTAAGGCCTGAGGTGTCAGGCCCCAAATACTGCTAAGGACCAAGTACTCCGGGCTCCAACCTTTACCAAGGCCTGAGGTATCAGGCCCCAGTGGTTGCTAAGGACCGAGGCACAAGGCTCAGACCACTGCAAAGGCCTGAGGTGCCAGGCCCAGACTGCTACCATGGCTTGAAGTGCCAGATCCAGACCATCTCCGAAACCTGACAGTGCCCGACCTCAGTCACTGCTAGGGGCTGAGGCACCAGTCCCAGAATGGCTCTTAGTGACAGTCTGGGTTTTTGACACACAGGTTCTAACAGTGTGCTCAGCTTGGCCCCTGGAGCTTTCAGGCTCAGAAGTTGATGCCTTCTGGGAAGTAGCCCAGCTCTTTAGGATCATCCTGCAGCAGTGGGCAGGTGGGGACTCTTGGGTTCACTCCCAGGCTGCAAAGACAGTTCTTCCCAAGTCAGGATGTCTAAGAACACTTGGGGCCTTGAACTGGGGTGAGGCGAGGACACCTGGTACAGGGGGTAACACCACCCTTTGGAATCCTTGGGGTTGAGAGTCCTGCCAGGCCCCAGGGACACATGGGTCCCTGCCCCTACTCCAATTCTCTGATTGATGTCCCTCACCCCAGTAGTCCTGTTTCTCCCCAGAAGTTACAGGAGGCCCCTGTGTCTAAGTGGGCTGGAACGCAGATGTCCACCCCAGACAGGTGCTGTAGGCCAAGGGTAAGCCTTAGGGTTTGGTGGTTTTTGAGCCTTTTATTCAAATCAGAGGGGCTGGCTGAATGATCAGCCACCTGGACAATGCCCCACTAATGAGGCTGAGCCACTGAGTTTCCCCGAAGAGGAGGTGGGCATTGCTTTCCTTGGGCAGGCAATGCTGGTCACAACATAGGCAGAGACCCTGGGGGCAAAGATGAGCCTTTTGGTGGGGGGAGGGGAGTAGGGGGAGTCTTTTCCTGGTCATATCTACTTGCATTGCTGCCAACCCAGGGCAGTGTTGTCTTTTCCAGGGCCCTGGCTGGCCCCAGGGACTGAGATCTGGCCTAACACTCCTGTGGTTGCTCAGATGGATGTCAGTGCAGATACTCAGATCAACCAGTCCGTCCAAAGTAGCCAGGAGCTCCACCTGCGGCTAACTTGTCTTTAATGTGGCCCTAGTGGAAGTGGAAGTGTTGACAGCCTCATTCCATTCAGTGTCGGTGACTGGCTGTCTACACTCGGGGCATAACTCGATCCTGGGTGGTGCCCCTGCTTGAGGGTCCTTAGAGCTCACTTCATGGTACAGAGCTGGCATGGGTGTCCAAAAATCTTGACCATGGCTTCAATAAAGTCTTCAAGTTGTCAAAGAGGGGGTCTGTTGACTCCAGAAGTGCGAAAGCCACCAGTCAAAAGGCTGATGGACAAGGGAATGGGGCCTCCTTAACCCACCCTGTCTCTTGTTTCCTGGCAGGTTGAGACTGAAGGGCTCTAGTGGAGCGGGGACCAGGAGATGCAGGTACATAAAAGGTGGGGGAGGGAGCTGGTGGTTCCCTTTGTGGGGCACAGGATAGGACACAACCCCAGGGCCTGTTCCTGCCTATTTGTGAGTCTGACTTGGGGGGAAGGGGGTTTTTGCTCTGACCTTTGAAATGCTACTTGAGTCTTGGCAGAATCAGGTCCCTCCCTGCATCTGACTAGGTTTTGTGGGCTTTCCTTTACACTAAGAAGAGCAGCATTGCTGTGGCAGGAATTTTCCTTTGGGTGTCTGGCAAACTGGACTCTTATGAAGTGGAATTGGAGAAGCAAAGTTATGAGTTGATGGAGGTAGAAGAGCAGAGCGACAAGCCCATGGGCTATGAGGAGCAGCGGTATGAGCAGGGATCTGAGGTGGTGGAGAGGCAGGAGCACAAGGATGAGGCAGCACAGCTGCAGATAGGTAAGGAAGCAGGAAGCAGATCAGCTATCATTGTACTGCTGTTCAAAGCTGAACGTGCTCAGCTGCTACAGCAACTGAACAACTAATTCATCATGGCTGGTTTCTGAGCTTGTTTGTTGTCTCTAGGCATAAAGCTGAAAGAAACACGGGGCTGAGCCATCAACTGTAGGCAACTGGTAGGGGGAGTACAGGGGGGTGCCCCCCCCGACACGCCTGTCCCCCACTGCCGACGCCGCCAGCAGCTTCTGTGGGTGCTTACTAGCCCCATCTCCACTGCCGCCACCTCTGGCAGCTTCTGCGGGTGCTCACCAGCCCCGTCCCTGCCACCAACGCTGCCAGCAGCTTCTGCGGGTGTCCCTGCAGACTCAGGAGGCACCAATCACCCATGCCATCAATGGAAGCTCACCAAAAGGTTGGACTAGTACAAGCCACAGAAAGCCAAGGAGCAGGTTGGGAAAGGGATCAGTGGTGCTCAGGGAGGGTGCAGGGCTAATTTGTGGCACTAACTCCCTACTGGATTACAACAACCCCCTCTCTAATTTAAACATGGACATTACAGGAGGCCCAAGGAGGGAGGCTTCCCTTTCTGTTTCTTTCTCCCCTTGATGGGGGCAGTGGGAGCCTTGCTGTTACGGGCTTGCTAGTCTGTGGGGCACTTTGCATGGGCATCGTGGCCTAATGGCTGCATGGCGAGATGGAGCAGAGGGATGAGCCTAGGCTGAGCTGGGCTGGGCGATAGGGGTGAATGCAGAGACAGATGGACAAACTGGGGGTGAGAGGTGGCTGAGTGGGTAGGCAGACAGACAGCCAAACAGGAGAACAAGGCCTCCTTAACTCGCCCTGCCCTTCATTTCCTGACAGGTTGACACTGAGGAGCTCTGGCCCCTTTTGGTGGAGTGGGACCGGGAGATGCAGGTATGTGTGGGGTGAGGGAGAGAGCTGGTGGCTTGCTTTGTGGGGCACAGGGGATAGGGTAGGACCCCAGGGCCCATCCTAGCTTATTTGTAAATCTGTGTTTGGAGAAGGGGGGAGGGTTCACTCTGACCTTGAAATGCTCCTTATCTAGGCATCTAACTAGGTTCTGTGGGCCAAGGTGCTCACAGACCCCTATTCTGGTCAGACCCAGGCCTCCACTGAGCCCCACTCCCATGAAGTTGTGAAGGCTGCAAGACCTCCTGTGAAATCCTCAACGCCAACAGGGGAGGGCCTGTGCTCCCAACTCAGGGACTGGCTATTTGAATGTGACCCCTGAGCTTTTGTTTTACTACTGAATTTTGGTTGTTCCTGGGAAAGGATGGTTGGCCGCACATACATTTACTCAGAAAAGCCTCGTTTTTGTATTATGGCCCCTTGCCGCTTCCTTTGCCTTCCCTCCCATCCCCTAAACCAATGATTCTCCACCAGATTTCAAGCCTGGAATTTCTGGGGCACAGCTCGATGCCACAGCAAATATGGAGGCCACAGTGTGGGGTGCTTGGCCCAGATGGATGCTAGCTCTGGGAGTGCAGGGAGATCAAGACCTTCCTGGTGTGGAGATGATGTGTGGGGGGACACCTGGTCCCACCCCCTTCTCTGCAGGCGTCTCTCACTGTGGGCACCACATGCAGGGGCTAAAACAGTTTCCAGTATCACAGCAAGGCCTGTGCTGGGACCCTCTGCCTTTTGCTGTTTGGGACAGATAGAGCTGGGGAATATGGTGCTGGGGCTGTGAGGGAACCTTGGTAACACCAGGGCTGGGACCTGCTGCCCTGTGCATGGGTTTGCCCATTGTGGGTTCATGTGAGGGCCCAGCTATGATGGTTAATGCAAGGGCACAACTGCTATTGCAGAGGTCTGAGGTGCACAAAGTGGGATTGCAGCAGTCCCATGAGACACCAGTGCCAGCAAGTACTTAGGGGCAGACAGAAGAGCAGCAGCATGGGCAGCTCTTGTGTTTTCACAGGTTTATTTTCCCCTTATATTGAAAGATGGCTGCCTCATGCTGGCTGCATCCCCTCACCAAAATTGCAGCCGTCTTCCATCCCCATCCCTGCCCACAAGATGGCCACCATGACCTGTGGGGTACTGGGCTGCCCTCAGTAAAGATGGCTGCCAGTACCCACAGTTGTCAGCTGGATGATTCAGTGCCCCACACCTGTACTCGTGCTTCCTGTTACACCCTGTTCATGAGTAGAGAGCCATTAACATGTCTGGTGTGGGGGTACCACAGCTGGGGATAGAAACCCCACATGCTCAGTGCAGTGGTGGGCAGGAACTGACAGGCTGGGCCTGGTTTTTGTGCAGGCCAAAGCAGAAGAGTTCTCCCTCTGGATAAATACTCTGGAGCAGAGGAAGAAAACCTCCTGAGGAGCCTGGAAGAGGAACCCAGACCCCAGGGCAGTCACAGCACAGGGAAGAGCTGTACCAAGACCAGGGTGTGCCAGGGTCTGAAGAAAACAAGAGTGGGAAACATGAAGTGCATTCAGCGATGTCAGGCTATGAGCACAAGGATCAGAGTGAGGGGAGCCAGGACTCCTGGGTTCTTTTCCTGCTCCAGGGAAGCATCCAGCAGGTTAGGACAAGGGAGGAGTTGAGGGGCCAAGAATCCTGGGTTTCCTTCCCAGCTCTTGAGGCCCTGAGATGTGACAGCTGAGTGAAAGGGAACTGACTGCAGTGTCCTCAGTAACTTCCCTGACCCTATCTCCCCCTCCCTAAGGAGCCCCCAGTGTCTGATCTGGGGTGGAGGGTTCCCCCCAGCCTGGCCTCCCCTTGATGAGAGCTCTCCCCATGCTCTGGCTCCCAGGAGGAGGCACAGAGGACACAGACAGGAGAAGGGGTTGGGTCAGATCTCAAACTGTGAGGGCATGTTTGAATGGGGAGAAGGGCAGGAGAATGAGATGATGGGAGGGAAGGACCCAAGCCTTTTGGGGTGTCCTGGGGGGTGACCCCACTGAGAGGTGACTGTGCTTTCCATTCCTAAAGCAGACACCTCTGTGGAGGTGAGGAGGAACAGGTGGGGGCAGCAAGGATCTATCCCTGATGTAGGGCCATCGTTTCCCTACCCCAGGGCCCCAGCATCCTGTACAAGCAGCTGTCTCCTGGCTGGGCTCCCATCACCTCGAGGTTCAAGGACCCTGTTCCCAGACAGCACCAAGGACCCAGTGGCCCAGTCTTCTGGACCAGGGCCAGTCCTGTTGGGACAAACAGCCCTGCTGTGCCATGTGTCAAAGATTTATACTGGTCCTAGCCTCCTTCATCCCACACTGAGGCCCATGTGCTTGGTGCAGTGGCTGAAATCCACTCCCTTCCCTTTCCTGTACCCAAGCTAAGTGTGTCCTGACTCTGCCCCTTCTGCGGGTTCCAGCTGGACTGGGTCCATCCAGCGCTGCTGGCCTCCAACAGTGTAAACCAGGGGTGGGCAATTATTTGGGCTGTAGGGCCACTTCATGAGTTTTGGTGACCTGCTGAGGGCTGGGGGGGCCGGGCAGGGAAATGCTGAATGATCCTATTTGGCAGTCTCTGGGAGCCTGAGGAAGGAGGGCTGTGGCCTGCACCACTTCGCTCTACCTCAGCCAGGGCTGGGTTGGGCAGTGTGCAGACTCCTCCGCCCCCCACACCCCTCTGCACCCATCCCCTCCCCCCACCTTTCTTCCTGTTGGTGCTGCATAGTCCTGGCACTGCAGCTGTGGGCAGCAGGGCCCACTCAGGATGGGGTAGGGCACAATACAGCACACTGGGCAGACATCCTGCCTGCCCACCTGCCCTCCAAGATAAGTGGCTGCCAGTGTGCTGCACCAGGAAAGCTGGGAGCAGCTGCCATGAACCAAGGCCCCTCCACAGCCAGCACGGACCCACTTCCTAGAGCTGCTGTCCTGGCTGCAGCAGAGCAGAGCTGCACAGGGCACAGACCTTCCTTATCAGGCTGTCCACAGTAGCTGACAGACCAGACAGGATCAACTGGCAGGTCAGATATGGCCCCTGGACTGTATTTTGCCCACCCATGGTATAAATAGATTGGCCCTCTGCCCTCCTCCTCTGTGATCCCCTTTTATTGTGGACTGTGTCCAAGCTGGTAGGTGCAGCTCTGGAGACTCAAACCAACAGTGAAACCACAGAGAAAAAGCAAAACGTTGTGAATTCCATGGAAAATCTGGTGGGAAAAGCCCCAAATGTTCCCTCCCCACCCCCCACCCTCCCCCCTTTCATAATAAAACAGCTGCTTCTAAAGTCTCAGGCATTTTCTTTCAAGCCAAGGGATTTAGGAGAGAAATGGGATCCAGTGCTGAGGAACGGGGCCTCCCAGTATCCCTGGTCAGCCCCAGCCGCACCAACCTCAAGGGAATGGCCATCTCCTGCCAGGCCTAGCTCGGCTCTGGGTGACTACGTGGTCCCTCTGGGAAAGAGCTGCATCCTGCACCTGAGTTCCAGCCCCTGAGATCCCATCTGGGGGCCAGTGGATGTGATGCCCATACGTTTTGTTCTCTGCCCTTCCCTTCTCTCCCTGTGACCCTGGTCTGACTTGTGTGACCAGGGTTACACCTCTGCCTGTGAGGCTGCTGCAGCTCCAGGCCCTGGAGCTGGAGTCAGGAGGCTGACACTACTGCCATCCTTGCATAGCCATGCTCAGAGCCAGACCTTGGGGCTCTCCCCTAGATTTTCCGAAGCCCTTGGCAACCCTCCCAGCACAGAGGTGAAAGGGA
>NW_005842946.1:498849-520221 GCF_000455745.1 Alligator sinensis
GTTCCCCCAGATGCTGGTGGTCACCCTTGATAAACTTGTAGGTGGCCATCAGATCACCCCTGAGCCTGCGCTTTTTCAGGCTAAAGAGCCCCAGGGCTCTCAGCCTGTCATCGTAGGGTCTGCTTCCCTGACCTCTGATCATGCGCGTGGCTCTTCTCTGGACTCTCTCAAGCTTCTCCACATCCTTTTTGAATTGTGGAGCCCAAAACTGGACGCAGTACTCCAGCTGCGGCCTCACTAAGGCCGAGTACAAGGGGAGAATGACATCCCAGGATTTGCTTGAGAAGCATCTATGGATGCAAGCCAGCATTTTGCTCGCTTTACCAGCCGCAGCATCACATTGAAAGCTCATGTTCATGTTGTGGTCAATCATGACCCCCAAGCCCCTTTCATCTGTAGCGCTAGCCAGGGTAGCACTGCTGAGCCTATAAGCATGCTGCAGGTTTTTCCTCCCAGGGTGGAGAACCTTGCATTTTTTGGTGTCAAACACCATCACGTTCTCATCCGCCCATTTGCTGAGCCTGTCAAGATCTGCCTGGATCACCCTCCTGTCCTCAGGTGTGGATGTTTTACCTCAAAGTTTGGTGTCTTTGGTGAACTTGGCCAGCCCGCTTCTGACACCAATGTCTACATCATTGAGGAAGATATTAAAAGGTAAAGGCCCTAGGACAGAGCCTTGAAGGACCCCACTGATTACAGGGCACCAGGACGATTGACTTCCATCAACCACCACCTTCTGGGTCCTACCATGGAGCCAATTCCCCAGCCAGTGGATCGTGGTGAGGTCGTGGGCTTCAGACCAGGCTGGGTGTCCTGCACTGAGGGCAGGCAAGAACCAGAGGCTCCTTCATGCTAAGTGGCCTGGCAGGACCTAGGGCTCCCCTTCTTTGCCCCATATGAAGATGGTTCATACCCTTTGACATGGACAAACGGATTTTTAATGTTTTTTTCATTTTTAAACTGCCCTCGAATGGAAACATGCCTTTTTTTAATTAAAGTACCCAAAATGTACATCTCAGCAAAGAAACTTCACAAATTTCACACTTAAAACATCAGCAAAAACATATCATACTGACAGGGAAACATGTATACATCAAAAGGGACTTGAAATTACAACCTAATCACTCTAGCATAACATTATACGTATGTCCACAAATGAACATAACAAATGTCACTTTAAAAGTTTTATACCAGCAAAAGGATGTTCCTTAAACACATAAGCACCAATAAAAACCACAAGGTCTTCTTCACAAGCCATAAAGCGACAGCACATACACTGTCCTTTCACTTACTTATACTCTGCCCCAATTATCCTATACCCACTCTAGGTTGAAACAAATGTCTCCAATACACTCCTTTCCAGAAGCCTCCTTTCCCCTTATCCCTTCTCTTCCCCTTTTTCTCCTCTTTCTCCCTATAATATTTTAATTCATGTAACCCCAATAGTAAACACTCTGTTGTTGAAAAGCAGAGCTCCTTGCTGATTAACAGGCAACGGATTTTCCATAGTACGACTTTAATACATGGTATCAAAGCCTGAGTTCCCATGTTCCCTCAGTTAAACTATATAACACGTTCTCAAAGGACACCCTGTACCTCTTCCTGTCCTTTTCAAAAACAATTTCAGCTTCCCCCACACCCTTTGGGCATAAAAGCACTCCTGTAAAACATGGAAGACCGATTCATCTTGGTCACAGAGCTCCCATGGACACTTAGGTGACCTTACCAAACCATATCAGTTTTGCACCTCTCTCACTGGCAAAATTTTCCTTACTGCCCCCCACAGTAACTCCTCATGTTCCCCCCTCCATTCCCTCCCTATCACCCCTTTCCATACCCTGCTAACCAGTTCCCTTTCTAGCTCCCCCACATCTGTCATTCTCTCCCTCAAGACCTTAAAAACCTTTTTTGCATCCCCCAATCCATCGAGGCCCAGTCCCTCTAATCCCAGTCCTTTGACAAAATTCCCATACCATGCATACTGTATTGACATCCTCCATGCCCACACTCCTTTCCATCCATTCCTGTACAACCCAAGTCTCCTCAAGAACCCGCCTGCCCAAAATCTACAAAATTTCCCAATTATTCCCATTGCTCCCTGCTCCTCTCTCACTACCATTTTAAAAAAATGCACATAAACAAAAGTCTCAATGTTAGGTAAGCCCCATTACCCCAATCCTTCCTCCTTGTACAACTCCCACCTCACCACTCTCTCTATCTTCCCCCCTCCCTCCCCCCACCCAAAAAACAACCCAAAACCACTAACCAGGCACAGGATCGGCTGCATCTGCCACACCTGCAGCCAGGACAGCGGATACACAATGCCCATGAACAAGATCATCGGTAAAAAGCACTGCCTAATGGCCCTCACTTTCCCCCTATAGGATAAACCCTGCATTCCCAACCCAACTACCCGTTTTACCCTACCCTCCCAATTCCTCCCACGCCCTGTTGCCTTTTCCCTGGCTGTCCATTAACACCCCCAATATCTTTAGTCTCTCCCTCTCCACCCGCAACCCAAATTTCCCCAAATTCCCCCAATTCCCCACTGCCAAAACCACACTTTTCTCAACATTAATCCTTGCTCCCAATACCTCACCAAATTCCTGCACGTGGTCCATAATCCTCTCCAGCAACACCTCATTCCCCACCACCCCATCACATCATCCATGTAGAATAAACTTTTCACTTCACTGCCTCCCAGCACCATCTCTCCACTAATCACCCCATCCCCCTAATCTGCTGGGCCAGCGGCTCAGTGGCACACACAAAGAGTCCTGGTGACAGCAGACACCCCTGTCCCACCCCCGAATCTACCCCGAAAGCCTCCCCTAAGAAACCTCGCACCATAACCCTGCTCATCGCTCTCCCATACATTGCCCTTACCCACCCTACAAATTTCCCCAGCAAACCCATTTCCTCCAATACCGTAAACAAAAAGGCGCACCCAATAAGCTTTCTGCAGATCTAACTTCGCTGTTATAGTGTTCCACTTGCGCTCCCAGATGTACGTTAGCGTGTCTCTGATTACCCAGTGAGTCTGCGCTGCCCTCCTCCCCACCACCACACACATTTGCTTCCCTCCTACCACCTGTGCTAACACCCCTCCCAACCATGCTGCTAATATCTTGGCAAATAACTTACAATCCATATTTAATAACATGATTGGTCTCCAGTCTTTAGTATGATCTTATCCAACTTTCTTATAAATTAAAACCACCACTCCCTGTGCAACCCCTTCCCCTTCCCATCCCTGGTCCATAATTTCCCTAAAGAGTGCCAACAAATCCCCTTTCACTAGATCCCAGAACTTCAAATAAAATTTCACCAGTATCCCATCGATCCCGTGTGGTTTTTTCTTCGGCATCGTCTTCAGTACCTGCCACATTTCCCTTTTCGTTAACTCTCTTATCATTCGCTTCCTATCTTCCTCCCTCACTCTCGCTTCCAACCCTTCCAGTTTTTCCTGCTCCATCTCTTTCCTTTCAAATAAGCCCTCGTAATATCTTGTCACCTCTCGCAGTTCTTCCCCCGAGTCCTCCACTCATTCTTCCCCATTCCATCCGTACCCATCTCATCTCCCACTTTGTCCTTCAGACCCACAAAGAAAAATACCCCCTCATTCTTCCACCTCTTCAACCCACTCTTCCTTTGTCAAAAACATCCTTTCTTTCATCCGCTCCTGAAACCAATTTTCCACCCCCTCCTTCTTTTCCCATTCCCTTTTCACCTCTTCTCCCTATCCCAGTTGTGCTGTCAAAATTTGGACCTCCCCTTGCAGTTGCTCCAATTTCCTCTTCTTCTCCCACACCCTCCTCCTCTCCACTGCATCAAACCATTCTCACACTCTGCCCTTGATTTCCTCCCACCACTGCCACCTCATTGGAAAATACTGTTGTAAGGTTTCCTACTGCTTGTATGCCCTTCAGAAGATTTGGCACTCTTTCTCATCCTCCAGCAAGGATGCATTCATCTTCCACACCCCTTTCCCTATTCTTACATCCTTCCCTATACCCAACTCCATCTACAGCATCCAATGATCAGAGAAGCCCACATCAAGAATTCACTTCTTCCTGATCTCCAATCCCTCTGAAATGAAATCAAAATCTATCCTTGATTACCCCTTCCCACCTGGGTCCACCCTTGTGAACACCCCCTCCCCTTCCCAAACATTCCTTAACCTTAATCTGGGGCACGATTATTGGTAATTGGAAACTTTTCCTTAACGCCTCATCCTTAATCCACTCCCATAACCATTTCCCAGTGCTGTCTAACCCTCCTCCCTGTTCCACCCCTCTTCTCCCATTCTCCTCAAGAATGCAATTAAAATCCCTACTCAGTATCCCCAGCTTTCACCACCCCCCATAAACATTCTAATTTGTTTGAAAAACTGCAATTGCTTGGCATTGTCTGCCAGCACGTATGCATTAAACAACACCACCTCAATGCCCTCCACCTCTAAAAGGGCTTCCTGCATTCACCCTTCAAACAGTACCTGCACTTCCTTAATTAACACCCCATCCCTCCACCCCAACAAATCCACCCCCACCCCTGCAGCATTGTTTCCATTAGTCCCTCCCCACCACAAGGTCCTTCCCCCCACCTCCTTTCCAGGTGACTATAATGTGTTTCCCAGGGCAACCCACACTCTTGTAGTCCCACCACATGTGCGTCAACCCCGTAAAGTTTCCCACATTCTGTCCCACTGCAGTCACCAATGGAGACTCCTCACATTCAGCGAGGCGATTGTAACAGCCATTACAGCTATGAAAAAATAACTGCTCCCCATCATATAGCATCTATTCAACTGCTCGTCTGTCCTCCACCTTTTCACATTCCCGTAGCCTTTATTAAAAGCTTTATCACTGTTGGGCTCAAAAATACTGCCCCAATCTCCCTGGCTCCTGCTTCTTTTTCCCTGCGACTGCTTTCAGTAATCCCCATTGATTTTCTGTCTTTCCTCTCTGCCCCTCGCTCCTTCAGCAATTTCTGCCCTTCTCCCTCCAGTCCTGCTTTCTTTTGCTTTGGTTCCCCACTTCGGGATTTCTTTCATTTCCTTAAACCAATTTCTTTCCCTGTCTCGCCAGCTGTATCCCATTCCATATACTGTGCCGCCGCCAGATCGCTTCTCCTCCCACTCTCAAATATCTTGAGTATTTCTCCCTCCTCTTCATGCATCCCCATTACAACTTCTCCCCCTGCTCCAGAATCCTTGTCTTCAGTGTTCTGTAAGTCCTCCTCCAGCTGGGCATCCTCTTGTGACTCAATTAGCAGTTTCACTGCCTTGACTACAGAGTTCTGCTGATGTTCCTCCTCTAGTGTTTCTTCCACAGTAAAAGTGTCCATCTCAGACCTACTGTCTCCGGTCTCCTTCTCCATCTCGCTTTCCCCTTCCTCTTTTGTTGGTTTCCTGGCACAGCTTGCATAGGAGTCTAGACACTGCTTGCGAACATGTCCCGGCTCCCCGCAAAGATCACATTGCAATTTCTCCTTACACACAGATGCTCAGTGCCCATCTCTACTGCACCTGTAACAAACAGTAAGGCTGCAAAAGGCAGCCAGATGGCCTTCCAGGCCACATTGACTGCACCACTTTGGCTGTCCATGGTAAGTTCAGTATCCACAGTGGGGCTCGATGGGAACTACCAACGGGAGATGCCGCATCCCTCCCGGGGTTTCCTGGCTCGTCTTCAAGTAACGTCCTTGCTCTCCACACCCCAGTCCATATTTTCCACTAATCCAAAACACAGGCTACAAACAATACCTGCAGTACACACGGTTCAAGCCACCTCAAAATGTCCTCTGGTTCAAGCATATCGGTATATATCTTGAAAAATAGGACTCTCTCTCATGCCTTCTGTCCCACTTTGAGCCTCAGCCCACAAGGATCTTCCCAGTCTGCCACTTTCTTGTAGCGTTCCCAGAAGGTGTCATACGCCTCTTGGCTCCTAAAGGTCACATTCCAGTGTGTAAAATTGTTGAATGCCACTACGCAGCTAAGGTCCCATGGGTTAACTTGTTTATCATCAAACAAAACTTTCCTCATAAAAACCACCTGGGCCATAGTAGTGGACCCCTTAACACCTGCATTCGAAAGAGTAGCATTAAGCTGCAATTTCACCGCCCTTCTGAGGTCATTTTCTCCCCACAAAACCTACTCTGACTCTTCCAGGACCTTCCCTGCAGTCCCTGTCCTCTCTCCCCAGCTGCTCTGATTTTTCCCTGAATGGCCCTGGCTCTTGCTGCCAGTTTCTATCTTCTCTGTTGTCTTCTTGCTTTGCTCAGCATCTCCAACCCTTAACTTGCCACACCACCTCACCAGGATCCATTGCCCCTCCTCCTCTGCCACTCCAACTGCCTGCTCCCCACGGGATGTCCCCCTCACCCAACACCCCGCTGTCACCGCCCTCATCTCCCTGCCTCCTAAACAAAATTGCTCTCTCCTCCACCTTCTCTATCACTGTCCCTTGCAGGGATCAGCACCAGGGGTGTGGAAAGGAAGGGGCGAGCCTCGCCCTGGGAAAACCACCTGCTTGGCCATGGTATTTCCCCTGGCAGGTAAGTATGGCATGGGATGGAAACATGGAAACGGTCCCACGTGTGCAGGGGGAGGAGCACGGAAAGGCTGCTTGAGCCGCCCTCTCAGGCAGCCCCACCCCTCGCGCGCCCAACAGTTTCTAACGGCCTCCGGGAGGTGCAGGGGCAACCCCTCCCCCACCCCAATCACCACAGTTACGTCCCACTCCCCCCCCCGCCGGTCTGACGGGCGTTTATCACCTGACGGTTTTTAACGGCTGGGGGGAGGGGACAATGATGACGACAGGGACAAGGCCCGCTCCCAGTCCGCGCGTGGGAGAGCCCAAGCCCCGCCCCCTCCAGGGTCCCTCTGCCCCTCTAGAGGGAGCCTGGGCCAGCTCCAGGCCCTGCCCCGTGGTGGCTTGGCAGCCCAGCAGTTTGGTGCTGGTTCTAACTTAGCAGTGGATGTTTCTGTCCAGGGACAGCTGTGAGCCGGGTCCCAGCCAGTGACATGCTGTTAGGAGTGTCCTGCTCTGGGTCGGGAATGGGGAATGAGTACCTGGAGCATGGAAAGGGGGATGGGCTTGGCGCCTGCACTTCGGGCTTCCACCCCCCAGGACCCTGCTTCCTCCCCCTATATCCTCCTGCTTCACTACACAGGGATCCTAGAACCCAGAGCTCATCTCCACAAGAGGTGAAGTCCTGCTGCAGGCACTGAGCCAGAAGAGAATCTCTGAGGAGGGGGTGATGCAGGTGGCGGGGGGGGGCTGGGCCTGGAAGGCCTGGATCAGAGTTGGGAGGGCCAGGGCTCCCCTGGCTTTAGACACAATGCCTGAACATTTTAAGGCTGGAATCTCAAGAGAAAGCTCCTCTGGGCACTCTGTGACACCCAGACAGCACCAGGGAGCATGGGGCAGACAAGCCTGTCAATGTACCCCTGACTAAGCCAGCTCTGGAGAGCACAGACAGTCTGTGTGGCTTGACCCAGCAGGGTCTTCCAGCATAGATATTGCCAGGGCAGCCTCATGAGCAGGCAGTTAGCAAGGCCTGAGTAGTGTGCCTGACTGCCAGAGGCAAATCTTGTGCAAAGAATGCAGGAGGGAAAGGAACCTCAGTCTGGGTCTTCTTGCACCAGTGTCTGATTAGGATACTGACTACCTATCTTGCATGCATACCAGCCCAGCCTCTGGCTTCTTTACTATTCATTCCATCCAGGAAGAGCACATACCAACTGCAGAGACTTCCTCAGCCTGAAGAAGGGTTTTTAAACCTGAAAGCTTGCTAAAAAAATGTTCCAACTATTTAAGTTGGTTTAATAAAAAATATCAGATTCACCTGTGATGGGCTAGCTGGCAGTGATTTAGCCCAGGGGTTTTGAAAGGGCAAAAGATGATTGGAGGACTTGGGATTCCCTTTTGTCACCAGTCAGGCCCCAGAGACTCACCCTCCATGTCCCCTGATTGGCCTCTTGGGTCACCAGGAGGGGGATAAAAGGGGCAGCATGGCTGACTCAGGGGAAACCAATGAGGGACCACAAGGAAGGAGATTCGAAGAGCTGGCAAAGAGCTGAGCCAGTGGGGCGGGAGCAGTTGTCCCAGAAGAGCCTGAAGGAGTGGGACCTGCAGGCAGCAGTTGGACCCTCAGCAGCACGGTGTGTGGCTGGCAGGAGAGGCTCCCTGCTGGGCTCCAGGATCCCCTATGAGAGGCTGTGGCCAGCAGGAGAGGCTCCCCAACTCCAGCAAGGATCTGAACAGCGACCTGAGAGGTTCCCAGGTCTGCTTCCAGCTCCTCTAATAAGAGGCCGGGAAGCTCAAGATCTCTCGCAAGTTAGTATAATGCCAGCACTGGTGGCTGTGTGGTAGAGTTTCTGTCTACTATGTAGAAGAGCTGAGTTTGAGTCCCAGCTGTGGTGAGTGAGCTAACAGAGGAATTCTTCTTGCAGTAGAAAGGGGCCATTGTGTTTTCCCCTTTTCTCCCCCTCCAGGTACCTAGGCCCTATATTCCTTGTCATTTGACATTTTGTATTTTGTGCCTTTTATATTTCACCAGCCAGTATTGTTTGTTCTGCTGTTTGTGTTTTACATTTTGGTTAACCCTGTCTTTTGTCAACTGGATGAATATGTCTATGATTGTAAGTGTCTAACCTTTGTTGAATCCTGCCCCCTCAGGGTGTTATGGTGTCCCCTATACGCCCCCCGGTTTATATCGGTTATGTTCCCACTACTGTTCTTTCATTAAAAGGTATATGGTTAAGTCCCCATTGGTGGTCTGGCTCTGCTCTATATGGGGAGGAGAGCCCCTACACCTCCCACAGTGCTTGTGCACCTGCTTTGATCCCTTCAATTGGAGAGGGGGTACCTCTTGGAGTACCGCCTGGGTTACACATCCAAAAAACCTTGTCTGATTAGGATAACACATTCACAGAGCTGATGCTATATGGAGGCCCCCACTCTGTGCCTGCAGGGGTGACCTGTGCCCAGGGAATCTGAACACTTTGTGATTCCAGGAACTGTAATACTGTGATTTCTGTGCATGGAGTTGGAATGATTTGCTCCGCTTTTCTCCTGTTTCTAGGTTGATTCTTCTACTGAGTTGAGCCTCTGCCAGCTGATCCCAGGCCACTGAGGATCCATATCCCCCTGACTCCTTCCTCTGCCCTTAATTTCCCCTCCTCTGCAGACTACAGCCAGGATGACTGCAGTGGCCCTGACTCAGGTAGGACCTCAACATGTCCTTCTCTGCTGTGTTGTGACAGATTCTGGACCCTTCAGAGGTCCTCACCCATGGGCAACTGGTGCCTCCTGAGTCAGGGGCAGCACTTCCCCCCATCCCCCAGCAGCCAGTCAGCAACCTGTGTGTCGGGGGGTCCCCCCACAGCCAATCATGTCCCCCCGTGGCGGGTCATGCTGACCCAGAAGTTCCAGCAGCATGCCTGGAAAGGCCAGGGACACACCTAGAAGTGCCAGCGGCGCTTCTCCTAGCAGCCCCACTCCCCAGCCAGAGCGCTCAGCGGGGCACCAGCACTCCCGCCTGCCCTCGCTGCCTGTCGCCTAAGCGGGGAACACTGCCTGTCAGGGGGTGCACCAGTGCTGTCAGGGGGTGCATGTGCACCCCCTACATGTTGCCATGGTCCTCACCCCAGAACCATACAGAGGGAGACTCCTGACACCACTTTGCAAGGCCCCAGGGCTCCCTGTGAAGACATTTGAGGAAGAAAGATAAATTCTTGGGGACCCCGTCCTAGGCATAGGGTTCTCCTTGTCAGAAAAACAGTTACCCATGGGATAATGTTAGCAGTAGTGTCTCCTAGTGTAAACAGCCTGTGCCAAGGGAAGAAAGAGCTGCACCATATCCCCAGATAGGCAGGAAAACACGTGTCTCTGTCAGCAGAGCTGTCCCTAGTTCTGGTCTCCACACCTCAAAAAGGATATAGAAGAACTAGAGAAGGTCCAGAGAGAAGGGCAGTTCTCTAAAAACATCAGCTCAGCAGTTGTCAAAAAAAGGCAGACAAAATGTTAGAGATTATTATGAAGAGAATCATGAACAAAACAGAAAGTATCACGACACCCTTTTGTAAATCCATAGTGCGTCCACACCATGCCCAGTTCTGGTCCCCACACCACAAAAACGATAGAGAAGATCCAGAGAAGGGCAACAAGCATGACCAGTAGTATGGAGGAGTTTCCCTATGAGGAGAGACTAAAGAGGTCAGGCCTGTTCAGTTTAGAAAAGAGATGCTTGAGGGAAAACATAAAGATTTACAAAATACTACCTGGTGAAGAGCAAAATCACTAGGGATTTGTTATTGACTGTCTGTAACCAGCCAAGAATCACAGTGTGAAACTAATAGGTAGTCAGTTTACAACTAACAGAAAGAAGCTTTTTTTTTCCCCCCAGGGTGTCCATTCAAGGATGGAACTCATTGCCACCAGCTGTGGTGGAAACAGAGTTTGGCCAGATTCACTGAGGGATTGGACGCATTCTTGGGGAAAAGGGGTATCGGGAACTATTGAGTACAGCAGTGATGGGCACAGCATCTGAATTGGAACTTCCTAGACCTTAAATGCTGGAGGCTGCGAGTGAGAGAGGAACGGGGAGGAAAAAACCCTCCTCAAACCCAGGTCACTCTCCCTTTCAGCATCTGCTTTCTGCCACGGTGTGACATAGGAAACTGGGCAAGATGGACCTGCAGTCTGACCTAGTCAGTGGCAGCCTTTATGTTCTTATGTGTCCATACCAGGCAGTTTGCCAATCAGCTGATGGATCAGCTTACGGGTGAGAAGTTCTGCATCCCTACCTGGAGCAGCCAGGCTGGCAGAACTTTGTAATTCATAGATTCATAGATGCTACGGTCAGAAGGGACCTCAACAGATCATCAAGTCTGACCCCCTGCCTGGGCAGGAAAGATTTCTGGGGTCAGATGACCCCAGCCAGATGCCTATCCAGCCTTCTCTTAAAGACCCCCAAGGCAAGGGAGAGCACCACCGCCCTTGGAAGCCCATTCCAAATTTTGCCCACCCTTACTGTGAAGAAGTTTTTCCTGATATCTTGCCTAAATCTGCTCTCTGTCAGTTTGTGACCATTGTTTCTTGTTACCCAAAGAGGCTCCCTGGTGATCAGAGCATCTCCGATTCCTTGGTGCGCCCCCCTAACGAATTTGTAGGTGGCCACAAGATCACTCAGCCTTCTCTTTCAGAGGCTGAAGAGATCCAGGTCCCTTAGTCTCTCTTCATAGGGCTTGACCTGTAAGCCCTTAACCATACAAGTGGCCCTTCTATGGACCCTCTCAAGGTTATCCACATCCTCCTTATAGTACGGACCCCAAAACTGGATACAGTACTCCAACTGTGGTCTAACCACTGCCTCATAGAACCTCCTTGGTTCTATTTGTCATGCATCTGCTGACACATAACAAAGTGCGGTTCGCTTTGCTGATGATTTCGTCACAGTGACGACTCATGTTCATAGATTTCATAGACATTAGGGCTGGAAGGGACCTTGGAACATCATCGAATCCAGCCCCCTGCCCCAGGGGCAGGAAGTCAGCTGGGGTCACAGGATTCCAGCAAGATAGGTGTCCAAATGTCTCTTAAAGGAGTCCAGAGTAGGTGCTTGCACCACCTCTGGTGAAAGCCTGTTCAAGGCATTGGGGGCTCGGACAGTAAAGAAATTCTTCCTTATGTCCAACCTGAAACAGTCTTGGAGGAGTTTGTGACCGTTTGACCTTGTCATCCCTTGGGGCGCTCTGGTGAACAGGTGTTCCCCCAGATCCTGATGTACACCTCTTATATACTTATAGGCAAGCACCAGATCCGCCCTGAGCCTGCGCTTTTCCAAGCTGAAGAGTCCCATAGCTCTCAGCCTCTCATCGTAAGGCCTGTTTTCCTGCCGCCTGATCATGCATGTGGCTCTCCTCTGGACTCTCTTGAGCTTCTCCGCATCCTTTTTGAATTGTGGAGCCCAGAATTGGATACAGTACTCAAGCTGCAGCCTCACCAAGGCCAAGAACAGCAGGAGGATAACATCCTGGGATTTGCTAGAGAAGCATCTGTGGATGCAAGCCAGCATTTTGCTTGCTTTACCAGCTGCAACATCACATTGGTGGCTCATAGTCATCTTGTGGTCAATCATGACCCCCAAGTCCCTTTCGGCTGTGGTGCTAGCAAGCGTAGCACTGTCAAGCCTATAAGCATACTGCAGGTTTTTCTTTTCAAGGTGGAGTACCTTGCATTTTTCAGTGTTGAACACCATCAAGTTTTTATCTGCCCATTTTCTGAGCCTGTCAAGTTTGGCCTGGATCACCATCCTGTCCTCGGGTGAGGACGCTTTACCCCAAAGTTTGGTGTCATTGGCGAACTTGGCGAGTCCACTTCTGACACCAATGTCCACATCATTAATGAAGATGTTAAAGAGTATAGTCCCAAGGACGGAGCCTTGGGGGACCCCACTGGTCACGGCGCACCACAACGATTGACTTCCATCAACTACCACTCTCTGGGTCCAACCTTGGAGCCAATTCCCCAGCCAGTGGACTGTGATGTAGCCGAGGCCTCAGTTGGCCAGTTTTTCCATGAGGACACCAGTTCAAAAATTTTTTTGAAGTCAAGATATATGACATCAATCTCTTCTCCCTTGTCCAGGTGGTATGTCACCTGGTAATAGAAGGTGATGAGATTAGTAAGGCAAGACCTACCTGCAACAAACCTGTGCTGGCTATCCCTCCAGGATGTTGCCATCAGCCAGTTTGTCAAGAATGTTCTCTTTGATTTTTTTTTTTCCAAGATCTTCCCTGGGATAGAGGTCAGGCTCATGGGTCTGTAGTTCCCCAAATCTACTTTCTACCCTTTCTTGAAGATAAGCACCACATTGGCCTTCTTCCAATCTTTGGGCACTTCACCTGAGTTCCACCAGTTCTTGAAGATCCGTGCCAGTGGCTGAGCTATGATGCTTGCCAGCTCCTTAAGTATCCTGGGGTGTAAACTGTCTGGGCCAGCTGACTTGAAGGTGTCCAACCTCTCAAGATCTTCCTTCACATGGCCAACATTGATGGGGGGTAACTAGTCTCCCTTGCCCTGGCCATCCCATACCGTATTGAGCAGGGCAGTCCCCTGGGGCTGGTGAAAAACCAACACAAATACCCATTAAGCAGGTTGGCTTTTTCCTGGGCATTGGTTGTCAGTTGTTCCATATGGTTTAGCAGGGATCCAGTGTTACCCTTGCTTTTTCTCTGGCTCCCCACCTATCTAAAAAGGACTTTTTTTATTATCTTTCATACGTGTAGCCAGTTGGACTTTAGTTACAGCCTTGGCTTTCCTGGTTCGCTTCCTACAGGTCCGGACCAGTGCAGAATACTCCCCCTTTGAGGTGGATCCAGTCTTCTAATCTTTATAGGTCTTTCTTTTTAGATGCAGGAGATCTACTAGTTCTCTACAGAGCCAAGGGGGCTGCTGTGCCCGTTTGCTGCCTTTCCTCCGAGATAGGATAGACATTGCTTGAGCTTCCAGAATTGCTCCCTTGAGGAGCAACCACTCATCCTGAACTCCCCTCCCCTTTGGGTTGTGGTCCCTTAGGGCCCCACCAGCAAGCCTCCTGAGCTTGTCAAAGTCAGCTTTCCTGAAGCCGAGGACTTCAGCATTGCTGACTGACTTGCCAGCTTTATGGCGGATGGTGAAGGTGATCAGCTCATGATCACTGTCTCCTAGCTTCCCTTCAATCGTTAGGTCTCTGATTAAGTCATCCCCCATTGCCAGTACCAGGTTGAGCAGCACTTTGCCTCTCACTGGTCCATAGACTGCTTGAGTCAGAAAGTTCATCCGCACACATGAGGAAGCTTTGCAACCATTCGGATTTGGCCGAGCGCTCTTCCCATGAGATGTCTGGGTAGTTGAAGTCTCCCATGACAACCATGCACCGGGAGTGTGCAGCCTTAACCAGTTCCCTGGTGAATTCCTGGTCGAGCTCTTGATCCTGATTAGAAGGTCTGTAGTAGATGCTCACCATTGTGTTGTCTGTGCCATGTTCACCATGGATTTTAACCCAGAGAGTCTCCAGTCATCCACCCTGGGTGCCAATGTCAGCTTGCAGAGATGTGTAGCTTTCCTTGACATAGAGAGCTACACCTCCGCCCCTTCTGTCCATGTGATCTCTCCTGTACAAGGTATAGCCATTTATACCTGTGGCCCAATCATAGGTGGAGTCCCACCAGGTCTCCATTATCCCTGTGAGATCGTAGTCATTCTTGTTTAGCAAGAGGACCAGTTCCTCCTGTTTGTTCCCCAAGCTCCTGGCATTGGTGTACAGGCACGTAAGTGTCATAGATTCATATGAATCTATGTAAGTGTCTCACTGGGGGCCTTTGCCTTCCCTACAGATCCTTCTGGGGCTGGGATAGGGGTGGGTTCCCTTGGTGCCTTAGCCTGCTGGATTTGCAAAAGTTGCCCAGTGGGCTTGCAGTGGTGGTCCCCCCCATCCCCTGGCAGGCTCAGTTTTTAAAGCCCAGTCGAGCAGGTCAGCCAGTCTGGTTGAGAAGAGCCTCCTCCCCAGCGCAGTGAGGTGGAGGCTGTCCCCTCCCGGCAGACCACTGCCTCTCTCACCAAAGAATGGACTGTGATCATGGAAACTGAAGCCTTCACAATGACACCAGCGCCGCAGTCTTTGGTTGACTACCTTGATCCTCTTCTACCTCCTCAGCCCATAGCTCAAAACCAAGAAGATCAAGGAAAACACCACCTGTGCCCCACCCCCTTAAGCCCTGTAACATCTCATGACCCAGCTGGGATTGCTCCGAGCTGTGTCATTTGGCCCACATGGATAAGGAGCATAGGGTAGTGGTTGGAGGGCCTGATAAGGCTACATCCTCTTGGCTATGTCCTGGATACAGGCTCCCAGAAAGCAGCAGACCTCCTGGGCTAAGGAGTCGAGGCAGCAGATTGTGCCCTCAATCACCCTCAGGAATGAGTCTCCCACAACAGCCACTCTACAAGTGGCCTTAGGGAGGGCAGGGACAGTAGCTGAGGATAAGCCTGCATTGCCTGCAGGAGCTGGCAGCTCTGCAGGCTCTATTGGGGCTGCAAGAGGTTCATACTTGTTGCAAAGCTCCAGAGGGGAGGGGACCTTGGCGCAGCAGGCGTTGGGGCTGTTGACCACCCTGGTCCAACCCCCTGGCTGGACAGTATGGGAGTTCCCCAAGTCCTCCCTTGTCCTGAGAGATTACCTTGGTCTACCCTCTGCCTCCAGGGGGTGAAGGGCCTGGTAGTAGGAGTCTATCTCCTGCCATCCATCCCTGATGGCACTCAGTCTCTGGACTGCAGCCTGGAGCACCTCTGTCTGGTGCCCCAGAGACTCCAAAGTGGAGCAAACTTTGTAAGGGGAGGTGGCCATGTGCCTGGAAACGTGCTAGGCAGCCCCTGCAGCCGAGAGCCAGAGGCTCTGTCTGCATGGAGCCCAGAACCATGGGCTCCATCTGGGTGGTGACCTCTGAGTTGCCAGAAGGGGAGGCCGCAGACTCCAAGGGGACCCTCAGGGTGTGGCGGGTGCCCATCCTCAATGTACCGCTGGTAGTCTGGCTACTGATGGAACTGCCTTCCCTAGGGCTCACTGGCAGGACCTCGGGCCCTCCCGCTCGCCCTCCTGCACAAACTTCTGCACTAAACTCATGGGCCGGGCCCAGAATCGTGCCTGTTTGCACATCCTGTTTGCGAGGCTCCAGTCACATGGCTCCCTGGGGCTAAGTAGGAGCTGGGGCAGGCCGGGGAGCCCGGGGCTATTCTGAAGGGTCCCAGCAGGTACACAGGAATGGGGGCCAGCGCCCAGTGACCCCTCTGAGCGGAACCGGGCAGCGGCTGACCCCAGCCGGGGTGGCATGGGCCCAGGCAGCCCTCCACGAGGCCAAGTCAACTCAGAGGTCCCGAAGGGGACCAATCTGGAGGCCTAAGCCAGGCGGCAATTCCAGGAGCCCGGGCACAAATACAGCTTCACCCCAGTGACTGGCCCGAGGTCCAGGCAGGCCAGGGCGCTTCCAAAGGATCCCAGTAGGTATGCAGGGCCCCGGGGTCAGTGCCCAGCAACCCCTCCAAGCAGAACCGGGCGGTGGCTGACCCCAGCTGGGGCGGCACAGGCCTGGGCAGCCCTCCACGAGGCCAAGTCAACCTAGAGGTGCCAAAGAGTACCGATCCAGAGGCCCAAGACGGGTGGCAGTTCCAGGAGCCTGGTCAAAAATCCAGCTTCACCCCGGTGACCAGCCCGAGGGCTGGGGAGGCCAGGGCTATTCTGAAGGGCTGGGGGAGACCCTCCTCGGCTCCTCTCAGCTGCCTCCCCGCAGCTGAGCTGAGCTTGCCCCCTCCCACCATAGGCTCTGCTTACTTCTGGCTGTGATGGGGCTTGGCAGGGGTGCTCCATGGCTGCTGGGTGTCGCTGGGGAGCTACGGGATGTGGGGGCGCGATGGGCTTGCACCGGTGCATCTCTTGCCACTCCCTGAGCCTGACTGACTATGACTCCAAGATTCCTCTCCGCTTCTGTGCTGCTGAGAGGGTCATTCCCCAGCCAGTAATTGTGCTGGATATTTTTATGCCCTAGGTGGAGCACTCTGCATTTGTCCTTCTTGTACTGTATCCTATTGTGTGCTGCCCACTATTCCAACCTGTCCAGGTCTGCCTGCAATCATTCCCTACCCTCCAGAGTGTTCACTTCACCCCACAATTTAGTATCATCTGCAAACTTGGACAGAGTACACTTCATGCCCACATCCAAGTCACTGATGAAGACACTGAAGAGTACAGGTCTAAGAACCGAGTCCTGTGGGACCCCACTGCCCACATCCTTCCAGGTCGATACTGACCTGTCTACTACCACTCTCTGGGTGCAACCCCCAGCCTATTTGCACCCACTGGACCGTGTACACATCGAAGTCACAGCCTCTTAATTTATTTATGAGAATGGGATAAGATACTGTATCGAAGTGCTTCGTAAAATCCAAGAAAACGACATCCACCTCTACTCCTGCGTCTAAGCGTTTTGTGACCTGGTCATAAAATGAAACCAGATTGGTCAGGCATGATCTACCTGCTACAAATCCATGCTGGTTTCCCTGCTGCATTATTTTTCCCATTGGACACAAACAAATATGATCCTTAATGATCTTTTCAAAGACTTTTCCAAGATGGAGGTGAGACTGACTGGCCTATAATTACTCTGATCCTCCTTCCTCCCCTTCTTGAAAATAGGGACCACACTGGCCCTTTTCCAGTCCTCCAGGACCTGACCCGAGTGCCAGGAGTGCTCAAGCAGCCATGCCAGTGGTTCTGCTATGACACTGGCCAATTCCTTCAGTGCTCTCAGATGCAGTTCATCTGGGTCTGCTGACTTAAACACATCCAGTCCATCCAAGTGACTGCACCAAGTCAGTGTTGACTGTTGGTGGGCTGGTGTCCCTCTGATGCCCATCTAACAACCCGTTAGGAGACTTATCTTGACCCTTGTTCAAGAACACTGAGGCATAAAAACTAATTGAAGAGCTCAGCCGTGTCCTTCCTGTCTGTCAGTAATTGCTCCTGCTTGTTCAGTAGGGGTCCTATGCTACCCTGTGCCTTCCTTTTACTCCCTACATACCTAAAAAAAGACTTTTAGTTGTCTTTAATTTATATTGCCAGCCTCAGCTCCATAGCTGCTTTGGCCTTTCTAACTGCTTCCCTGCAAGTGCGGGCCAACTAGGTATACTCCTCCTTGGTAGCTTCCCCCTGCTTCCACTGCCTATATGCCTCTTTTTTGCCCTTAGGATCCCCTGGATTTCTCTGTATAGCCAAGGAAGTTTTTTGGCCCCTTTCCCTCACACTGGGATTGTCTCCCTCTGCCCCCAAAGAATCGCTTCCTTTAGGAACGACCACCCTTCCTGGACTCCCATCTCGCCAACACTCCTATCCTGCAGTGCGCCATTGACTAAACTCCTGAGCACACTGAAGTTAGCCTTCCTAAAGTCAAACGCTTCCACCCTACTAGTTTTCTTACCCACTCTATGCCATGAAGCTCTGAGCCATGGGAACCCTGGGGAGGTGTCTAGTGGAGGATAAATGCCCCAGGTCACTGATGTTACTTTAGTTATGATGCCAGTGCCCCCTATGCTGTGCCCACACAAGGGCCTTGGCAGGGGTGGGAAGTTTCACATACATGCCCAGTGTAGCTAAACTGACAAATCTTTGTAGCAAAGCATAAGGCTGTACGGACTGGATGAGGCTGGAGGAGAAGGGAATGAGTATGTACTGCTTGTGGCTGCAGGTCTGGGAGGCCTTTGATAACATGGCACTGTACTTCACTTGGAAGGAACGGGAGATGGAGACAAGGTGCTTTACTGGGACCAGATGGTGAGGAATTACCAAGCCCTTGTTTCCCTGGGCAAAGTTCTGTGTCTTGCTTTTCCACAGAGCTGTGTAAGCTCAGAAATGTCCCTTTCCTCTCCTGGTTTTTCTGCAGTCTTTTCCCCCTGAGGATTTGATTGGGCATTTAAATCTTCTTTCTCCTCACTGTTCTGTCACTGAACAGGTCTGTGTTCTGTTTCATTTTAATATTATAAAAGCCTAAGTCAGTCTCTCTGTCCGTAATGCTTTATTCACACTGATTGGCTGTCTGAACAGCCAATCAGAGTGCCCTACACAGACAGGGACAGACAGCAGAGCACTGCCATGACAGCGGGGACTGAGGGGCTGGAGTGGGGTGAGGCCAGCTCTCCGCTGACCCTTGCTTCCCTCCCATGCTCCTTGGAGGCAGAGGGGCCCAAAGCAGGTTGGGGGGAACGGCCCAGGCCCCAGCCTGAAGTGGAGGTGGGGGGGAGAAGGGGAATGCCCAGGCCCAAGGAGGGGGTGGGAGGGAAGGGACGCGGGCCTGTGTCCCCTCCCCCCCATCATTCTTGATGGGCAATTGGCTAGTATTTTCATATTCTAAGGACCAGGTTGTAGGTAGTCTTGCCTAGTGGTTTGGCCACTGGGAGAGAGCAGGGAGAGAGCAGGATCCAGGGGCAGAGTCTGAAACACAAAGTCTGGGCTTTGCAGGTTGTCACTCCCAACCCTTTCTACTATACATCTTACAGTGTTTTTAAGCTTCTTTCAGAGGCATTGGGTATTGGCTGCAGCCAGGGCTGGGGATGGAGACTGGGCTGTGCCAATGCTCCTGGGATATAAAGCTGAAAGTTTCTGGCTTAGAGGGTTTTGCCTCTCTGTTCAGGGTCAGACCCTGCCTATTTTACCCCATGGTCAGATTGGTATCTAGTGTGGAGGGTTTTGCCTTCCTCTGTAGCAGCGGGCACAGCCTGGGATTTCTTCAGCCTATATTAGCAAGCTTTACAGAAGCAGGATATTGGCTGCCGTGGATTCCCTGCTTTACCTGTGGCAGGTTTGGGTGTGATGTGTTGTGTCAGGGTTGATGTTAGTTTTACAAAGAGTTTAGATTATGGATTTGTCTGGGATGGTTTAGATGGAGCTGATCCTGCTTCAGGCAGGGGGTTGGACTAGATTTGATCCCTGGAGGTTCCTTTCAGCCCAGCCTCTTTATGATTCCTTATGATATTCATGAAGTTGTGGGAGACTGGCAAGGTACCTGAGGCCTGCGGAAGGCCAATGTAGTGTCCCTCTTTTTCTAACGGGAAAAAAAGGAGAATGCTGGGGAACTGCAGACCAGTTAGCTTCACCGCAATACCCGGGAAGTTACTGGAGCATATCCTAAGGAAGGCCAGCAACCAGCATGGATTGACTAAGAACAAACCGTGTCAAACAATCTTGATCTTCCTCGCTGACAGAGTAACTATACCTGAGTGGATGAAGGCAATGCTATGCAGATTGTATATCTGGATTTCAGCAAGGCTTTTGACAAGGTCGCACATGATCTTCTCAAAGAGGAGAAATGAGGGTTAGACAAAATTACTATAAGGTGGGTAGACAACTGGCTCAGCAACCTTATTGTTCACCTTCCCTTTTCCTTTAAGGCTCCCTCAGAATCATTGAGTCACCTGGATTTATTCCCCAAATCCAAGCTAGGCACTGTGTGGAGAGTGACTGAACATAACCAGCCTTTATAAACTCTCCCACACAGGATCTCAGGGCCCCCCACCTGACTTGATCTGCCACATCCAGCAAGGGAAGATGGAGCTCTGGCTCTGTGGTGATGGGGACCCTAGAGAAAGCGTATGGTCTGAGGGTCTGCCCCCAAGGGAGTCATGGCTGTTCCCCTTACCCCACCTCCTCAGCACCACTCAGTACCAAAGTGACTGGAGAAACTAGAACCTGCAACCCTTCCCTGATCTTCCACCATAGGGGGGGCAAAGGGGGGCACATGCCCCCCTGAAATTGGCCCTTGCTAGCCAGGGAGTGGAGAGCGCCAACTGGTGCCCCCCCGAAAAGCACCAGCGGCACTTTTGGTTTTGCTGGTGACACTTCTGGTTTGCCACCAGTGCTTCCAGGGTTGGCGATCGGCTGCTGAGGGACAGCACCCCTCTCCCCCTCCCCCACAATCAGCGATCGGTTGTTGGTGCTCCCCCAGAGCCAGGAAGCACCAGTCGCCCTTGCATCCAAAAATACTGACATCAACAGGTTTACACTGCTCTGTGCTGTCTAGGCAGGCATGTGTTCCCAGTCATAGATTCATAGATGTTAGGGCCTGGAACAGACCTTACAAGATCATCAGGTCCAGCCCCTCTGCACTTGGGCAGGAAAGGCTGCTGGGGGTCAGATGCTGGTGGGCATCAAGATGCTTTTTGAAGATCAACAGGGTTTGTGACTGCACCACCTCTGGGGGAAGCCTGTTTTGCCTATGTCCAATCTGAAGCGATCTTCAATCAGTTTGTGCCCATTGTTGTCTTCCCCTGAGAGGCCTTGGTAAACAGATGCTCCCCCACGCCCTGATGTATGCCCCTAAGATACTTCACAGTTTCATAGCTGGTAGGGTCAGAAGGGACCTGAGCAGATCATCAAATCCGAACCCCTTCCATGGGCAGGAAAGAATGCTGGGGTCAAACGACCCCGGCAAGGTGTCTATCTAGCCTCCTTTTGAAGACCCCCAGGGTAAGAGCGAGCACTACTTCCCTTGGTTCCAGATCCTAGCCGCCCTGACTCTGAAGTAGTGCCTCCTGATATCTCACCTGAATCTAGTCGCCATCAATTCCTGGCCGTTATTCCTCGTTACTCCCAGTAGTGCTCAGGGGAACAGGAACTCTCCCATTGCCTGCTGGTCCCCCTTGGTCAGTTTATAAACAACCACCAGATCCCCTCTCAACCTTCTCTTGTAGAGACCGAACATAGATTCATAGATTCATAGATGTTAGGGTTGGAAGGGACCTCAATAGATCATCAAGTCCAACCCCCTGCATAGGCAGG
>NW_005842946.1:521447-528184 GCF_000455745.1 Alligator sinensis
TGTGGGGACCAGCCCCAAGGTTTATGATTACAGTGTTTCAATCTGCCTAATAAACTAGAATTTTAAGGATCCCAAGTTGGACATTTGTAGCCAACATGTGGATGCATGACAAGGTGCGGTTAGCCTTCCTGACTGCATCCCCACATTGGCGGCCCATGTTCATCTTGGAGTTTATAATGACTCCAAGATTCTGTACTGCCTCTGTGCTGATGAGAAGGGAGTTCCCCAGCCTATAGGTATGCTGCTGGTTCTTCCTCCCCAGGTGCAATACCTTGCACTTGTCAGTATTGAATCCCATCTTATTTTCATCCACCCACCCCTGTAACCTGTCCAGATCCAATTGCAGCCTGTCCCTCCCTTCTGGCATGCCCACTTCTCCCCACATCTTAGTGTCATCTGCGAATTGAACAAGGTGCTTTCCACCCCCTCATCCAAGTTGCTGATGAAGATGTTGAACAGTGCGGGCCCAAGGACCGAGCCCTGGGAGACCTCACTGCCCACATCCCTTCAGGTCGAAAATGACCCATTCACCACTCTCTGGGTGCGGCCCTCCAGCCAACTGGCGACCCATCCGACTGTGTAGGCATCGACACCACAATCTCCTAATTTTTTAACGAGAATGGAGTGAGAGACAGTGTCAAAGGCCTTCCTAAAGTCCAGAAAGACTACGTCCACTGCGACATCTGTGTCCAAGGATTTTGTGACCTGGTCATAGAAGGCCACCAGGTTGGTCTGACAGGACCTGCCTCTAATGAACCCATGTTGGTTGCCCCTAAGCATACACTCCCCTGCTTGCCCCTCACAGATGTGCTCCTGGATAATTTTCTCAAACAGCTTCCCCAGGACCGAGGTAAGACTAACAGGCCTATAATTTCCTGGGTCCTCCTTCCAACCTTTTTTGAAAATGGGGACCATGTTGGCGCTTTTCCAGTCCTCTGGCCAGAGCACCACAAGTGGTCGTAAAGCTGTGCTAGGGGTCCCGCAATGACCTCTGCTAATTCCCTCAGCACCTGGGGTGGAGATCGTTAGGACCTGCTGATTTGAACACATCCAGTCCCACCAGAAGTTCCCTGACTAGGTCCTCTCTGACCCTCGGCCTGGCTGTGCCTCCCCTGGGACCATCAGGGATCCCTGTGGGGGGATGACCTGGTTCCTGCTCACAAATACGGAGACAAAGAAATTGTTAAATAGGTTGGCTTTGTCATCTCGTGAGACCACCAGATTTCCTAGCATGTCCTGCAGAGGCCCCCCGTTACCTGGAACCTTCTTTTTACCCCCTATGTATTGAAAAAAGGATTTCTTGTTATCCTTGATCTGGGTTGCTTGTCCCAGTTCCATCTCCGCCTTGGCCTCCTGACCACCCCCCTACAATCCCGAGCAACAGAGGTATAGTCCTCTCTGGTGATGGCCCCTCCCTTCCATTGGGTGTACACCTCCTTTTTAGCTTTGAGACATTCCTGGATGCTTTTGGTGAGCCATGGGGGCTTTTGAGCACTCTTGCTTCCTTTGATCCATGTTGGGATTGCCACCCTTTGGGCTTGGAGGATTGTCTCCTTCAGGAGCGACCACTCTTCTTGGATTCCCAACTACCCACCCCTCCGGGACCTCAGTGCCTCCCCAACTAGTCTCCTTAGCTCAATGAAATCCGTCCTCCTGAAGTCCAGTGCTGCTGTCTTGCTGCAGGACTTTGCCACCCTGCACTGGATGGTGAATTCCAATCAGCGATGATCACTATCTCCCAGGTAATCAAGCACCCGCAGTCCACTCACAAGGTCGTCTCTTGTGGCCAGGACCAGGTCTAACAAGGCATTTCCCTTGGTGGGACTGTGCACTTCCCGGGTTAGATGGAGGTCCTGTAACACAGCTAGAAACCTACATGAGCGGTCAGACCTGGCTGACTGCTCTTCCCAGCAGATGTCTAGATAGTTTAAGTCACCCATGATAACCACATCATTTGACTTAACTGCCTCCGCGAGCTGACCTGAGAATTCCTAGTCTAGCTCTTCTCCTTGGTTGTGTGGTCTGTAGTAGACCCCCACCGTTAAGTCCCTTTCCCCCCAGCCCCCTTGTATTCTGACCCAGAGAACTTCAGTCTGCCCCTCCTCTGACCTAGTGCTGCTCATTGAGGATGTGAATTGTTCTTTGACACAGAACACTAAACCCCCACTTTTCCTCCCAGTTCTATCCCTCCTGTACAGCCTATAGCCCTTCATGTTCACTGCCCAGTTGTGCATTGGATCCCACCACATTTTGGTGAGCCCTACTATGTCTGGGTTTGTGTTAGCTAGCAGGAGGACAAGTTCCTCCGGCTTGTTCCCCATACTACGAGCATTAGTGTATAGGCATTTAAGGCCTCCTGAAGGTGTATGCACTGCCCCCCTAATCCCAGGACTATCTGGGCCTGTCTCTTACCTGTGTTTTTCTTGTGCTCGTTGTCAGTCTTGGCTGGGCTGTTCTTGTGGACGATACTTGGTTTGGTGTTCTGAGGCTCCCTCCGTCCTCATCTTCCCCTTCCCCCAATAAGCCTAGTTTAAAGCCTGCCGGAGGAGATCAGCCAACCTGAAAGAGAATGCACGCTTACCTTTGGGGGAAAGGTGAAGCCCATCCCACCCGAGCACGTCTCTTGTCTTGAAGTATGGGTCATGGTCCAAGAAGCTGAAGCCCACTTATAGGTTGCCACCACGTTCCCACTGAGTATTCTGTTCTCCAGGCTGAACAGTCCAAAGTCTTTCAGCCTCTCCTCATATGACCTGCTCTCCATACCTCTAATCATGCGCATGGCCCTCCTTTTAACTCTCTTGAGCTTCTCCACATCCTTCCTGAAGTGCGGCGCCCAGAACTGAACACAGTACTCCAGGTGCAGTCTTGCCAAGGCTGAGTAGAGCAGGAGGATGACATCCTTAGTCTAGCTTAAGATGCCTCGGTTGATGCATGCCAGTGTTTGATTCACTCTGCCCACTACAGCATCGCATTGGTGACTCATTTGGATTCTGTGGTCTATCACAACACCCAGGTCTCTTTCAGTTGTGTCACTGGCAAGCATAGCACTGCCGAGCCTGTAAGTGTGTTGTGGATTATTTCTCCCCAGATGGAGCACTTTACATTTCTCCATATTCAACATCATCAGGTTGAGATCCTCCCACCTCGCAAGCCTGTCCAGGTCAGCCTGTATTGCCAGCCTGTCCTTGAACATGACCACACTCCCTCATAATTTGGTGTTGTCTGTGAACTTGGCCAGTTTTCTTTTAATATCCGAATTCAAGTCATTGATGAACACATTGAAAACGTCACTCCCTGCAGTTCAGTGATGTGGGCCCAGGTGAATGTTCCCTTCTTCCTCTAATGAGTCTCTTGGGGCATGAAATCCAAACTGACTCTACAGCAACCCTTGATTCCCTGCCACGCCGTGACTGTCTTTGGGAGAAGGCTGGTCACCTTGAGAGGAGGCTGCCCTCAGGAAAGCCCAGTGGTGCTAGAGCCAAAGCCTAGCCTGATGCCTTGATAATCAGCACAAATAGGGTTTCCCTGTGGTACCATGGGCTGGGATTTCTGTCTTCACTCAGCAATGTAGGAGCTGTTCCCCAGACTCCAGCCCAGGATGGCCATTCTAATATTATAAAAGCCTTAGTCTGTCTGTCTGTCCATAATGCTTTATTTGCACTCTGATTGGCTGACTGAAACAACCAATCCTAGTGCAAATACAGCGTTGGGACAGGAGATGGCACCATAGCAGAGTACCACCATAATGGCAGGGACGCCCCCTTCCCCCTCCCCCCCACCTCCTTGGAGGCAGTGCCAATAGAATGGATGGAACTCCACAGGGAAGCTAACACAGGTGTAGGAAGTTTCCTATGGTGTCCTTCACATTCTGCAGGATTCCAGCCTTAACAGAGAGCCATTGTAACAAATGGTTCCCCACCACCCTTCAAGGATGTACATAGATCCAATAGCTCATGGAAGCAGCAGGGCATGGTTTGCATCGTCACCACTTGTGAGCTCGAAGAATTGTGCTCTGCGCTGATGGGACCTTCTTGCCAGGGAGACAGCAGGCAAAAATGTGGGAGATGGGGATAGAGGACAGAGAAGTTATTGGGGTTGGTGGGGGGAGGCTTCTTCTCTCAGAGAGGGGAGCAGGGGAGGTGGATGGTAAGGACCTACAGAAGGATCTGGCATGTTGAGAAGGATCTGGAACGCTTGAGCGAATGGGCAACTAAATGGCAGATGAAATTCGATGTAAAGTGATGCACTTGGGCAAAAATAATCCAAACTAGACCTACACTGTGGTGGGCTCTACATGATCTGTTACCACAAAGGAAAGGGATCTGGGAATCATTGTGGACAGTTTGCCAAAAACATAAGCTCTGTGCTCAGCAGCCGTCAAAAAGGCAGACAAAATGTTAGGGATTATTACGAAGGGAATTGTGAACAAAACTGAAAATATCATGATGCTATTTAATAAATCCATGGTGCATCTGCCTAGTTTTCACACCTCAGAAAGAATAGAGAAGAGCTAGAGAAGGTCCAGACAAGGGCAACAATGATAGTTAGCGGTATTGAGGAGTTTCTATATGAGGAAAGACTAAAGAGGCCAAGCATGTTCAGTTTAGAAAATTAACACTGGAGGGAGGACAGGAGAAAGGTTTATAAAATACTTAATGGTAAAGGGAAAGGCACCAGGGATTTATTATGGACTGTCTCACCAGACAAGAAAGAGTGGTCACCACATGAAACTAGCAGGTAATCACTTAAAACTAGCACAATACAGTTCTTCTTTCCAGAGTGTCATTAAAGGGTGGAACTGGTCACCAGATCTGGTGGAAGCTGAGATTTTAGCCAGATTCACTAAGAGATTGGTTGGACACATGCTTGGAGAAAAGGGGCATCAGGAGCTACTGAGCAGGGGAGTGAGGAGTATGGCCTCTGAATTGGAACTCCCTAGACCTTCAATGCTGGAGGCTGCAAGTAAGAGAGGAACAGTGGGAGAAACTGTGATGAGACCCAGTTCACTCTCCCTCTGTTCTTTATCACTGTGTGACATGAGATTGGGCAAGATGAACCTATGGTCTAACCTGGTCAATGGCTGTTCTTATGTTAAGTGATTGAAGGGGCACTTAGCATGATGATGTTCCTCCTTGGTCTTGTTATCCCATGAAAATCCCCAGGCAGAATGAGACAAGACACGTTTCCAATCATACTGTCTTAAAACCTCACAACCATTTCACAGTCTGCAGTCAATGTGCTGCTGTCTGTGTCCCTGTTGGTGTGTGTGGGAATGAAGGAATTCAGGATCCACACACACTTTATCCCCTGGAAACTGTGCAACCTAACTATGGGTGGTTGAGCCCAATCTATTCGAGCAGGTCGGGGACAAAAGGGTTCGGGCCTTTCCTCCTTCTTCTGTCTCTCCCTCCGTCGACAGAAACACACCGGGGAGGCAGTGAGATAAGAAAAATCGCTTTTACTCACTATTCAGGCAACAATCTCGTACAGCTGTGTCTGGAATCTAATTCGCCGATTCCTCGGGAGCTCTTGAGCATACTCGGGTGGTATACCAAATCGTGATGGGGCCGTCCAGGTTTTTGCGGACACAGGACCTCCGGCGAGGGTGATCAGTCCTCTCCAATATTACGCGGGTCCCCCCCGTTGTTTTGGCGCGCTCCCCTTTTAACCGGGCAGCGTTTGCCCGCCCCCTGCCAATCAGCCCAAGCGGGAACGCTGCTAACCACGCCCATCACTCCTCCTCCCCATGCTATGAGCACGGCTTGCTCTCACGTTGGTATTTGGTCATATCTTTTCTTATTTCTTTACCACATGCCCCCTTGACCAAATGCCAATCTCGAGCATGGTTGGACTCAAGAACTCCCTTCAAATACAGACAGCTGATACAGGTATATAATAAAATACTAAACAATGACTAAGTCTAATCAAGTCTGTCTAGATGCAGCACGACGTTTCTGCCAGGAGGTCATCGCCAATGGGTTCACTCGCGGCGACGAACCTCACGTCGTGTTATGCATTGACGATTTCATACCGCCTCAGGCTGGAAAACAAAACTCGGGGTTCATTAATAACATGTACTAAACTGTACTACGTCGACTTAGCCAATTATGATGAGCTAAGACGGTGCATGTGGATGTGACTGCTTCAAGGGAAACAAGACAGGTGTTTGGGTACTTGCTGGGCTTGAGTACGACACCGGGAACTGGAGTCAGACGCTTACTGGTAGCTATGGGAATGGTCAGCCACACTGTTTCTTGGGATGAGTAACATGGCTTCCAGGCCAGACGTGGCACCGGGGTGCGTTCATCCCATAAAGCTTTAGTGGTGTTCATGGCAATTAGTACATCATTATTGTACTTGGTCCAGTTCCTAAATGATCTGTTTTCCCTCAGTTTTAGCTATTCCTTGTACAGTCCTATCTGGCGCTCCACGACACCATTCAACTGTGGATGGTAAGGTAGATGATGATGCCACTGAATATTGTGTTCCGTCACAAACTGCTCTAAACTTCTGGAGTTAAAAGGTTGTCCTCCATCGGAATGTATGACATGGGGTACTTGCCAATGAGCGAAGGCAAGCTGTAGACATCCCTGAATTACAGGAGCGGTGGTCTTCCTCGTGGGGAGAACAAGGATTTGATGGGTTCCCAGGTCCACAATTACTAATCCCTTATTTGGTGGTTTGGCTCCTGGGAGTGGCCCAAGCAAGTCCACTTGCCACACCTTTCCTGGAGCAAA
>NW_005842946.1:530088-531408 GCF_000455745.1 Alligator sinensis
GGCAAACCACTCTCCGCCTCTCTGTATCTCGGCCATGCCGTCGAGGATGTCCGAGACAGTCTGCATGGCGGGCATCTGGAGCGGCTTACAGCAACGATTCGCTTGTCAGTAGTCCACCACTAGACGAGCCTCCATCAGCTTTCCCGGTTTGGGGATTTCCCATCCGGCTAAGAGGTAGGTGGAGGACTTCACGGGCTGGATGCATTCTCGCTTGCACAAATCAGCCAGAAGATCTCGGATCTGGAGCTGCAAATCGGTGTGCGTTGGGATTGGCTGATACCGCCAGGGTGCAGAGCTTGCTAGCGCTGGCTGGTGTTTTTCCCCTGATGTCACAGTCAATGGGAGTGCTAGATATATGATGTTTTTCAAGGCCAACGTCTTCATTGCAGGGATACCCAAGATATTTATGCCCCCTAAGACTCCATGCAATACCCTTTTGTTGATCCAAAACTTGACCACGGGTGCAGATGTCATGGCATTCAGCCCTTGTACGAAGATGACCTTAGATGTCTTAACGTGGGGTGTCTCAGATCTCAACACATTTACTTGAGCTCCCGTATCTAGCAAAAAGCGTATGGGGGTAGGAGTAGAATCTGCAGTCGCGTTCACATCATAAGTTGCATGCGGGTGTTCATCATCGATAGGTCGGCCATCGTTGCCCGTCTCAACGGCCGCTACTCGTTTTTTTCCCTATCTAGCTCCTGCTCCCTAAGCTTGAAACCTAGGTTCAGTGCCAGCGTCCTTTGCCCCTCATCTCCTAACCCACGAAGCTGATTCTTTGTCAGACCGCTCTTGCTCAGCAGGCAACTGGTGTGCGGTCTGGTGGTCATCCACGCGGTGAACGATCAGTTTGGGGTTTTCTGGGCGTTGCTTTCCACGCTCCTATGGCCTGTACCTCCTGTACTATCGCTGGCGAGGTAGGCTTGTTTTCTGCTTTTCGCGCTGTGATGAGCTTTCCCAGACTGCTGAGAACATTCCCTATCAGCCCTCCTACCAGTGGGTGTAATAACAAGCGGAACATGGGTGTGTTCGTACCTCCATAAATCTCAACGCAGGCCTCCACTGCTGATGCTGATACAGGAACTTTACCAGGATCCTTACACCATCAATGAGGCCAAACATTGCTCGCCTGAAGTGAAGTCAGGGTTAGTGGATCCTGTCCGGCGTCCCAAGTCAAGTAACTGACCCCTGCTATCGGGTACAGTAGCTGTGCGGGTGATGGATCATCGGGCGGGTCCGCATGCCAAGCATGAGTTCGGCTCAGCAGTGCTGGAACCGTGGCGGCACACAGAGGGATTGGCCAAGCCTGATTGCGCAGTA
>NW_005842946.1:532478-543717 GCF_000455745.1 Alligator sinensis
AACACACCAGGGAGGCAGTGAGATAAGAAAAATCGCTTTTACTCACTATTCCGGCAACAATCTCGTACAGCTGTGTCTGGAATCTAATTCGCCGATTCCTCGGGCGCTCTTGAGCATACTCGGGTGGTATACCAAATCGTGATGGGGCCGTCCAGGTTTTCGCGGACACAGGACCTCCGGCGAGGGTGATCAGTCCTCTCCAATATTACGCAGGTCCCCCCCGTTGTTTTGGCGCGCTCCCCTTTTAACCGGGCAGCGTCTGCCCGCCCCCTGCCAATCAGCCCGAGCGGGAACGCTGCTAACTGCGCCCATCACTCCTCCTCCCCATGCTATGAGCACGGCTTGCTCTCACGTTGGTATTTGGTCATATCTTTTCTTATTTCTTTACCACAGAAACCATCTCAAGGCCATTTGTGCTGGTTTCCCTCCCCAGAAAGTGCCCTGATGCGAGATAATTCACAAATGGCCAGTACAGATGCCACCTCAAGTCCCTGAAGGGACACTCCCACTTAGAAGACAGCACGTGGCCTAAAACATCAGCAGGGACATGGTGATGACGTCCTGGAAGACCTCACAGAGTCATCCAGACACCGAGCAGACATCCCCAAGAGCCAGCTTTCTGCTTATGGGTGCAAGCAGGAACAGTCAGTGGAGCTGCTGAACACTCTTCAGCTGACTTCTGTGGCTGAGGACCACCAGGTGACATCCTTGGTGGCTAGCACTATGGACATGCAAAAGTCCTTTTTGGCCAGGGTAGCTACCGCAACACAAAGGGTGGCTACTGCAATGGCAGAGTACAGCTGCACCATAGCCGTGAGGCAGCAGGCACCTCTGGCCACCAACCCTCCAGCCATGCTAAATCAAAAGACCCAGCCATGGCGATACAGCTCTCAAGCTCCTTGGGGCCATCCAGCTTGGATGGTGGCATCACACTCCCATGTTGCAGCACTCCCAGCCATCAGGGAAACCAATAGACAAGGGTGTGGGTCGCACCCAAAATGATCATACTGCAGTTGGCTCCCCAGTTTGCACAAGTGCCAGTTGAATGGAAGAAATAAAGTTTGCACGGTTGTGAAATGAGCTCCTGTCCAGGCATCTGTGCCTCGATTTCCCTTTGCCTGGTAGCCCAGCCCCTTTCCCTGCCAGCCCTTGCCTTTTCCTGGTTACCCTTGCTCCCCCTCCTTCCCCCCTGCTTTCTGTTACATGCGTCAGGGTGTTCTTAAGCCTCCTTCAGAGGCATTGGGTGTTGGTTGCTGTCAAGGCTGGGAATGGTGTTGGGGCTGTGCCAGTGCTCCTGCTGGGACCCAAGCCAGAGGTTCCTGACTACAGGGTATTGCTCCTCTGCTCCAGATCAAACCAATGCCATATTTGGGGTCAGGAAGAAATTTTACCCTATGGTCAAACTGGTATGGACTGTGGGGGAGAGGGTGGGGGTTGCCTGCCTCTGTATTGGGGCCATGGCCTCTGCCTGATGTCTCTCCAGTGTATATTAAGAACCTTTGACAGCAGCAGGACATTGGCTGCTGTGGTTCCCCTGGTTTATCTGTGGCAGATTCTGGTGTGGCAGATGTCTGGTGCTGTATTAGGGTTGATGGTAGTTTTATGACGAGTTTAAATGATGGATTGGTATGGGATGGTTTAGATAGGGCTGATCCTACCTCAGGCAAGGGGTTGCATTAGATGTGACCTCTGGAGGTTCTTTCCAGCCTCACTTCTCATGATTCCCCATCGTGGTCCCCCATGCCTTGATTTCCCTGTCCCAGCCATCTTGCACCTTTCTCTGCCTGTGGCTGTTGCTAGGATGGGGAGGACGGTGGCTAGGAGGCAGTTTCAGATGAACAGCAATTCACTATGCCATGTACCAGAACCCCCCAGGATGGGAAGGCGAGGTTCCCCCATGCCTTAGTTTTCCCATTCCTGCCAGCTCAGCCAGCCTTCACTTTTCCTCCCTGTGGTTCCTGTATAAGCCCCCGGCCCCTCCAAAACAGGGAGTGCCAAGCCCAACTGTTTGACCTAAAGGTATTTGTTGAGAATGAAGTGTTCACAGTTGTTCACCCCCAGCAGTATGTTGACCCTGAAAGTGGTCAGCTAAGGACTCCCTGATCAGAGTGACCACATGGTGGCTCTGTCTATTATGTTTAGCTGGGAGCACTGCTTCACCCAGGGCACTATCCAAAGTAGGTCCTGTCCTGCTGTCCAAGGCTTCCCTTCTCACCTCACCTATGTCGTGGAGCATACAGGCAGCAGCCACAAAGCTGGGATGGTTCCTCAGCCTGATTTCAACATGGACCCCAAGAGACCTCCAGCATGTCTTCAAAGACCCAAAAGCTTGCTCCACTACCATCCAGCATCTGCTGAGCCAGTAATTTAAGTGCTCCTTCCTGGGGTCCAGCAGGACAGTGTGTGGCTCCATGAGCCAGGGAAGGAGTGGGTAGCAGTGAAAAGGTAGGCAGAGAAAAATTCAATTGACAACCACTGTTCAATTGAAAGGTTCCTCACTGTGCTGAGTGCCTTGTGTGGGGGTCCTGAGGTGGGATTGGTGGAGCCAACATTGACTCAACATGTCTTCTTGGGCCTTGGCTAAGTGTCTCCATGGTGGCTGGCCCCTTTCCCCCCTGGTCTGGGCCAAGAAGGCTGAGGCTGGGGAGGAGGTTGCGATGGCTTCCTTGGAGGATTGTCCACTAGCCCCTTTCCCCCTGCTAATCCACCAGTCTCCCCTCCCTGAATACTGGGGCTGGAGGTGATGGGGTGGGCTCAGGGGACCCAAGACCAACTCATCAGGGCTCTTTGGAGCAGGCCCTTTCCCCACCCAGGCCAGGACAAAGAGAGAGAGAGCTAAGGACCTAATCAGCTCCATCCCAGCCAGAATGACTTCTGCCATCCCTGACTCAATTCCCCCAACCTAATCCCAGTTCATTAATGCATATGAGAGTTTGGTCCTTTTATTATTATTACTATTATTATTATTTAGGCACCCCAAAGCACACACTATCATCCAGCATCTGCTCAGCCAGTAATTGATGTACTCCATTCTGGGGTCCATCCAGCTGGTGTACGGCTTCATGAGCCAGGGAAGGAGTGGATACAACAGGTCCCTGATGATCAGTGAGGGAACAGTCAGTTGAGCCAAGTCAAAAGTGCACCAAAGGGGAATTCTCCCCATTCCATCCTCTCTGGGAAACCAGAGTTGCAGACTACACTGGCATCACACATCTGTCCAGACCACCTGACACTGATTTTGGTGGAGCTCCCCCAGTGCTCCATGATGGCTTGGGGTGTACCCAAAAAGAAATCCTTGAGGCTGTTATCATCTGAGGTGTATTGGGGGTGGCACAGAAGGAGTACATGAGTCCTGTCCATGTCCCCCACACAGAATGGGAAGCCCAGCTGGTCGAACCAGCTGATGACCTGTGGTTTGAAGGAAAGCCTGGGTCCACACTTTGAAGACTACCCATCTCTGGCCCCCACACCTCCAAAACGGTCTAGAAGAACTGGAGACAGTCTAGAGAAGGGCAACAAGGATGAATTGTATCATGGAGGGGCTTCTATATGAGGAGAGACTAAAAAGGCCAGGCCTGTTTGGTATAGACAAGAGAAGCTTGAGGGAGGACGTGAGAAGGGTTTACGAAATACTAAATGGCAAAGAGAAAGTCACTAGGCATTTATTATTGATTGTCTCTAACCAGACATCAACTAGGGGTCACCACATGAATCAAGTAGGTAGTAAGTTTAAAACTAACACCGGGAAGTTCTTTTTCCCGCAATGTGTCATTAAAGGGTGCAACTTTTTGCCACCTGATGCAGCGAGCTGAGAATTCAGCCTGATTCACAAATTGGACACATTCTTGGAGAAAGGGGCATTGATAACAATTGAGCACGGGAGTGAAGGGCTCGGCCCCTGATTCAGTACTTTCTAGACCTTAAATGCTGGAGGCTGCAAGTGAGAGAAGAACGGGGGGGGGACACAGTTTGCTCTCCCTTTCAGCATCTGCTCTCTGCCACCATGTGACACAGGATACTGGGCTAGATGGGCATATGATCTGATCCCATCAATAGGGGTTCTTATATTCTTACACTCTTGAACCCAAATTGGATCAAAGGGAGCTTGCTTTGTCAGATGGTATCCTGGAATAGAGAGAGGACACCTGTCTCTTCTCAAAAGAATCACGTTCCTGGAAAGCTAAACTTAGGTGTAACTAGCATTCAGCTCAGGCAATGGAAATGCAAAAGACATGCGCCTGGGGAGATGGGTATAGGGTGGACCCCAGGAACTCTAAGCTTGTTAGTTGTTCAGTTCTCCCAGCAACTTGGATCCATGATTCCCCACTTCCTCCAAGTTTACAATCATTAAAGACACGTATCTATCTACAACCTGATTGAGTGTATGGTAATGAAAGGGCTTGATTATGAAGACCCTCTCCCCAGCTAAGTGAAGAATGAATTATAACAACTATTTAACTAGAGGTGCTGTTACAGGTGACCTTTAAAACGTGTTTTAACATGGGTAATGTTTTACCATCATAGAGCAGTTTCAGAGCAGTCACAGGTTAAGGCTTAATGCTGTCTCAGACCTGCAGAACTATGACTTGGCACTAAAGGGCCTAGCAAGCCAGGATATGAATGAGAGCCAGGACTGGAGAGGAGGGGAAGTGGGCATGTAACCACTAGGTGGAGAAACCATCATAGTGGGCAGGGGCTGTGGCTTCCCTCCTGCAGGCACAGAGACAGGAAAGATAACTGGGGATCATCTGACCCCAGCAAGGTGACTGTCTAGTCTCCTCTTGAAGATTTCCAGGGTAGGTGATTGCACCACCTTTGGAGGAAGCTTATTCCACAGTCTGGGCATCCTGACTGTGAATAAGTTTTTCCTAATGTTGATCTTGAATTGGTCTTCCAGGAGTTTGTGGCCATTATTCCTGGTTTTCCCCTAGGGTGCCCTGGTGAAACACCATGTATCTCGGTCCAAAAGACTGGAAATATCTGAAGCTCCTGGTGGTGGTGGAGGATGTTTGCCAGTTGTAGGGCCACTTATGGTTCTGGACTGACTCATGGATTTGGACTTGATTTGGCTTGGAACATGAAAAATTTCTTTAAAAAAAAGAAAAAAAGCCCTGGTTAACAGTTGCTCACCAAGCCCTTGATGTACTCCCCTAGTGTGGCAGTAAGCTGCTACCAGTAAGAGTGTGCAAAACGGGCCCTATTTGATTTGGATTTGGCCAGAATCAGGGACAGTGATTCGATCCGTTGCTTTGGATCACTGCCCTGATTCGATTCATCTGAATCTGAAGATTCGATGCTGATTCAGAGAATCAGCAACTTGGACATAGACACAACTTTAAAAGTTTTTTTCTACGTACCTTGAGGTAGCAGGCACATGGAGCATCCCACAAAAGTGCAGGGGGGCCCTCCACGTGCTCGGCGGTGAACCCGGACCCAGACCCAGACCCAGGAGGCACCAGTCATTGAGCCGGGGGGCCGCCGAGAGGGGGCCCATGCACTCCCTGTTGGACCCAGAAGTGCTTCTGGTCCACTTCTGGGTCTGCTGCCAAGCGTGCTGGGGAGCCCCCTGTGCTTCTGTGGGATACTCCATGCGCCCCAGCATCACAGCATTCACAAGCCACCTGCTACCTAGAGGTACGTAGAAAAAACATTTAAAGTTGTTTCTATGTCCAAATCTCTGAATCTTTCCAAATCTCTCTGAATCGATTTGGAGGGTTCCGATTTGATTCAGAAAAATTAAAGGGTACTCTGATTCTATTTGGATTTGGAGATTCAGTCATCAAATCAGGCCAGATCTCCACTGAATCAAATCAGGGACTGAAGTTTCACACAGCCAGGTCCCCTCTCAGTCTTTTTTTCCTCAGACTGAAGAGTCCCAGATCCCTCAGCCTTTCCTCGTATGGCTTGCCTTTGAAGACTCAGATCATACGGGTGGCCCTTCTTTGGACTTTCTCAAGCTTGTCCACGTCCTTGTTAAAGTGCGGTGCCCAGAACTGGATGCAGTACTCTAGCTGCGGTCTCACCAGTGCTGAATAGAGTGGAAGAATCACTTCCTTGGTTTTGCTGGAGATGCATCGATTGATACATACCAGATTATTATTTGCCCTCCTAGCTACATCATCGTGCTGCCTGCTTATATTCATACTGTGGTCTATTATTACCCCCAGGTCCCTTTCATTCATGGTGCCACTAAACCTGTAGGTGTGTTGGAGGATGCTCATCCCGAGGTGGAGCACTTTACAGTTCTCGATGTTGAGCTTCATCAGATTCCAATCTGCCTAACTTGCCAGGCTGTCTAGCTCCACCTGTATCTGTAGCCTATCTTCAAGCATGACCACGCTTCCCCATAACTTGGTGTCATCCACGAACTTGGCCAGTAAGCTCTTCACCCCCACATCCAAGTCGTTAATAAAGCTGTTGAAATGCATGCCACACCAGTGCAAAGTTGAGGCCCAGCCGAGAAGAGTTTCCATTCTCTCACTCATTCTTTTAACAGAATTACATAGTAGGATTGTTGGTGCTGTTTGCATGGAGGTGCTAGAGGAAGCAGCAAACTGGTGAGTTGCACCTGAGTGCTCAGCATGGCCAAGGTGTGCCGAGCAGTAGAGTTCAGGAGGGTTAAAAGTTTGCCCACAGAGCAAAGGAGCAGGAAGGATTGGGAATGGTGCATCCTGGGATGCCAGAGGAATAAAAATAGAGTGTTTTATCTCCCTAGAGCAGACTAACAATACCCTGCAATGACCTGAGTAACATGGATCAAACCTAACCCTCACCTCAAGTAGCACAACTTTGAAACTTTTAAAGGCTTCTTAGCATGGGTTAACAGTTTAAAGGTAACCACCATCTATCGCATCATCTTTTGCCCCATGCATCAGGGCCAGCACAGTGCCCACAGCAATGTCACCATCCTCAGGGTGCAAATCTAATGCCGCCACTACCTGAGAAGCTTGATGATCATGGCCAAGGCAAGAATTCGCTCACCTCTGCCAGGCACCATCTCAGCAATCTGATCCTACAGTCCAAGGCAATCCCAGCCGTCATAGAATCAGAGAGAAGTGAGGCTGGAAGGGACCTCCACAGGTTACCTCTAGTCCAACCTTCTGCCTGAGGCATGATCAGCCCCATCTAAACCATCCCATAAAAATCCATCATCTAAACTCTTCATAAAGCTATCATCAACCCTGACATAACACCAGACATCACACCCGAACCTGCTACAGGGAAAGCAGGTGGACTGTAGCAGCCAACATCCTGCTTCTATAGAAGGTGTTAATATATGGTTAAGAAATACCAGGTAGAGGCCATGCCCCTGCTACAGAGGAGAGCAACCCCCCTCCCCTCCCCTCCCCTCCCCCCACACTCCACTCATTCTGGACCAATCTGACCATAGGGTAAAATTCCTTCCCAATCTTAAATCTGATGTTGGTCTGACCCTGCGTGGAGGGACAAGACCCTCCAGCCAGGAACCTCTTGGTTTAAGAAGGAGTAGGACTGTCCCAGCAGGAGCACTGGCACAGTCCCATCACCATCCCCAGCCTTGGCTGCAGCCAACACCCAATGCCTCTGAGAGAGGCTTAAAACCCCCCTGGTGCATATAGCAGAAAGGGGATAGAGGGGGAAGCAGCAAAACTTAGAAGCCTTGGAAATCCCCACAGTAAAACACAGGCATCAATATGCCTAGATCATCCCTGAGCACTGGCTGTCCAGTCTCTTCTTGACACCTCCAGTGATAGCCCACAACCGCTCTAGGCATCTATTCCACTGCCTCCCTTCTCTAACAGTGAAGAATTTTTTTCAACCTATCCAATTTAAACTTACTCTGCTTTAACTTCAGCCCATAAGTCTGCATCCTCCTTTCTGCAGCAAGAGAGAAAAAGGTGCTTCTCCGCTTCTTTATGGCAGCCCTGTTTTTCCCAGCTCACTTTTCTGGTTACATGCGGTGCCATTTAATAGATGCCTACTGCTTACTCAAGCAGTTCAGTTCTGGTGCGGCCCCTTGTTTGCTCAGGTCATATCCAGGTGAGATACTCAGCATTTTTCCTTCTGCTATAGAATTTCACGCCCAGAACTGGTTCAGTTCTGACACGCCATTTGCCAGAACTCTTCTTAAACACCTCTAGTGACGCAGAATCCACCACTCCCTTAGGCAGTCTGTTCCACAGCCTCACAGCTCTAGCAGCAAAGGTTTTCCCAACAGCCAATCTAAACCTGTTTTGCTGCAACTTCAGACCATTGGTGTGTGACCTATGCTCTGGAGCTTGCAAGAGAAGTTTCCATGTTATACACTGATCAAAGCAACTCTGTTCACATCAGGGCAGAACTGTCCCTTGGGAAGGAGGGGGACATGAATCGAGGTGACTGCCCTGGGCCCTTTCCTTTGGGGGGGGGCCCATGGACAGTGCTGTACAGGCCCCGCCGAGGGCACCACCACTCTGCACGGCCACTGTGTGCCGACAGCTTTGCGCTCTGGCTGCTTTGCACCCCCTCCCCTCCACTCTGCGCTCTGGCCGCTTACAACCCCGTACCCCCTGCACAGGCTAATATGCCCTGGGCCCCACACACCCTAGGGTTGGCTCTGTTGTACCCCACTTTGATATCAGCTCCACCCAAAGTTTAATGCCAACCATCTGGCAGTGGCAGTGGCATTTCGAGTCAGGAAGAGCTGGGGGAATCCATTGACTTCTTGGCTCATTGTCAGCCCCCTGCTTCCTGCTAATCACTTTACTCTGCAGGTGTGTGACCCTCTCTCCTTTTTTTAATGGTCTCAGTGTTCCACTAATCAACTGATTCTTCCTTCTGCAATTCTGCTGTCTGTAGCTGCTTCTCCAGCTGAAAACATAAACTCGGATTTGAAAATAATTTTGTTTCATCAATGTAAAAGAGAAGCACCTTGAATTCTAATGACTCCAGGACTAATGAAATGACAGTTTTAGATTATTGTTACCTAATTTGTTGCATCTGATATAGCGAATTGTATGATACAGCACATTCCAATAAAGTTATATTTGCTCTTGTCTTGACCTGAAACTGAATAATATAGCCCTTGGCCTCTAGCATATTGAGTAAAGCTTCTAGTCTGCTTTTACCTGGAGAAAAATAGGTGGTGTTATATGTGATGATGCCCCACACCATCTGCACTTTTCAAAATCCTAGATCCACCCATGGAGGGATGACTGGGTTTTGCCCATCTGTGGTTCCAGGTGACACAGAGGCAGGGACCTGGGGGCCATGGAGGTACTGGGGCAGCTCCTACCCCCACGTGCTGAGGTGGGCACCCAGACACCTGAGTCCTTCAGTTAGGGGACTGAGCCCCTGATCAGGTGGCAGCTGAGCTGCCCTAACGTGGCTGCTGAAAGGCTTAGCAGAAGCAGTAGGAGGGGTAAGAGCTGGGATGCCTGGGTTCTATCCCATCCCTGGGAGCTGAGTGGAATGAAATGGAGGGGGCAGCTGGACCCAGGATCCTTCAGTCCTATCCCGGCTTTGGGAGGGTGTGGGATCTGGTGGATTACAGCAAGGGAGCCCAAGGCTCAGGATGCCTGGGTTCTTTCCCTCAGCTGTGGGAGGAGGGGCAGAGGTCCTGTTGGCCTTGTCACCACCCAGTTGGGACACAGCCTGAATGAGATGTTCTTCTGGCCCAGCACTAACATCAGAGACCAGAGAAGCTCACCTAGCCCCTCTGGGAACAGCTCCCAGCACCCCCGAGTCATGCTCTGCCCCTGCCCCACTAGCAGCTTCAAAGAGGGAATGTGTTTGGGGGCCAATGGCAGGGTGTACTCTTAGCTCCACCCTCACTCCAGCCAGGCATGGGGGCATCTGGGAGCAGAGACCCAGCAAATAGAACAGGTACTTCAGGTGTGTATGTACATGTGTGTCCCAGATACCTGGGGCCCGTGTGTGTATACACATGCATATGTGTGTGTGAGACACATGGTTCCTCTGTGTGTGTATTGGGGGAGGGGCACCCCTGGGTTCTGTGAGTGTGAGTTGGTGTGTGTGCACATGCACATGTGTGTCAGGCACTCAATTCCTCTGAGTGTGTAAGGGACACCTTGCGCCTATGTGTGTATATGTGTGCAAAAGTTCTGAATGCCTGGAGTCTGGGTCCAAGTTCATGGGTGCACGTGTGTGTGGGTTGAGCACTAGGGCTATGTGAAGCTTCAGTAGCCAATTCGATTCAGAGGAGATTCGGCCCGATTTGGTGGCCGAATCTCCAAATCCAAATTGAACTGGGAGACACATTAATCTCTCCGAATCGAATCAGAAGCCTCTGAATCAATTCAGAGATATTCAGAGAGATTCGGAGATTTGCCCATAGACTGTACAGGCAGGCACTAGGCAATACCGGTGGAAGCAGCTGAGGAAGCAGCCGGACAAACTCCAGCTTGAGCCAGCTCCCCTGCCAGGGTGAGGCAGGCAGTGCTGGCAGCCCCCGGAGAAGCTGCGGAGACTGGAGGGAATGATTGGCAGCTGGGGGGGATGATTGGGAACTGCAGAATTGAACCGGGAGCTGGGGGGAATGATTGAGGGCTGGAGGAACAAACAGAGGCTTCCCCCCAGCTCCTGGTTTGATTCCCCAGCTCCCAAGCAATTCCCCCAGCTCCCTGATTATTCCCTCCAGCCCCCGCAGCTTCTCCCCAGGCTGCCAGCTCAAGTTGCAGCTTGTCTGGCTGCTCCCCCAGCTGTCCTCCTCCCCACCTTGCTGGGGCAAGGCAGGCAGTGCTGGCAGCCCCGGGAGAAGCCACAGGTGCTGGGGGGAATGACTGGGGAGCTGGGGGATCGAACCAGGAGCTGGGGGGAAGTTGTTCCCTCAGCCCCCAATCATTCCCCCCAGTAGAGCTGTGCGAAGCCTCAGTAGCTGATTCGATTCAGAGAAGTTTCAGTGTGATTTGGGGAACAAATCTCTGAATCTGAATCGAACTGAGAGACCAATTAAAATCTCCAAATCTATTTGAAGCATCCAAATTGATTTGGAAAAGCTTCAGAAAAGATTTGGCTGCTACAGAGATTCAGCCATAGACTAAACAGGCAGCTGGCACAGCTGCCTCCAGTGGGTAAGTCTGTTGGGGTTGGGGGAGCAGGGAGCAAAGGGGGGCAGCATAGCATAGCCCCTGCACCTAGCGCTGCTGTGCCCACATCCTGAGCCTCCCGTGCCAGCTGGGAAGTGGTGGCAGGGCAGAGCCCCCACTCCCAGCACTGATGCGGGGCCGGGAGTGCTGGGAGTGGGGGGTGGAACCAGCCC
>NW_005842946.1:543757-549769 GCF_000455745.1 Alligator sinensis
GGCGGCCCCCCCGGCCGGGGCAGAGGCAGGCACAGCCTGAGGAGACATGGGAGAAACTCCCATGTCTGCCCCACCCGGCCCCAGCCTCCCGGCACTTTAAAAAAAAATTTTTAAAAAGCCCCTCACTCACTGGCTGCAGCAGCCTCTGAGGGCTCGTGGCAGAGCCCCTCCACGCAGGGCAGGGCAGTGGGGGACAGCAGAGACCAGCCCCCTGCTTGGCACCCGCACAGCAGCTGTTGCATCGAGCGGGTGCAGCATGGCTGGGCAAGGTGCCGTGCCCTGTCTGGGAGCTGGGGTGGCTCCACCTGTTAGCCAGCCCGGCACCACTCAGCCCCAGAGGCCCCAGCTCCCAGGCAGCGCAGGGCCCCCTGCCGAGCCACGCCCCACCCATGCCATGGGGCAGCTGCTGCACAGGTGCCTGGTGGAGGGGGGGACAATCCCCGCTGCCTCCCACTGCCCCAGTTCCCGGTTGGATCCTCCAGCTCCCAATCATTCCCCACTTCCCCTATGGCTTCTCCCAGGGCTACCAGCACTGCCTGCCTTTCCCTGGCAGGGGGAGCAGCTGGGGGAGTAGCCAGACAGCTACTCCAAGAGCCAGCAGTCCTGGGAAAACCTGCAGGGGCTAGGGAGAATGATCTGGCCCTGGGGAAATGAACAGAGGCTTCTGCCCAGCTCCTGGTTCAAGCACCAGCTTCCCCATTCATTCCCTGCAGCTTTTCCTGTGGCTGCCAGCACTGCCTGCCTTGGGGGAGCAGCCAGAAGAACTTCTCCCAGGGCTGCGGGCTCAAGCCGGTTGCTCCCCTAACTGCTCCTGCCATCATTGCCTGCCTGTATAGTCTATGGCTGAATAAGATTATGCGCCAAATATCTTCGGATTCTGCCAAATCAAATCGGGACAGCGATTAAAATCACTGAATCAAATCACTGTTCCACTGAAGCAAATACTTTCTGCTTCACACAGGCCTATTGGGCACGGGGCCTGGATGCCTGGGTTTGTGTGTGTGTGCACACACACACATGTGCATGCCTAGACTCCTGCGTTTTGTGTCACCTTGGGGGGATGATCCCAGGCCCCTATTAATCCCAGACAGGTTGTGAAGACCAAGGAAGATTTGAGAAGCCTGTCCCAGGAAAAAAAAATCTCCAACTCAAAAATTCAATCCCAAGCCATTTTAATAGCAATGCTAGTACTGGGTACAAATAGGAGCACCTGGGGAAGACCAGAGGGATCAGGCAGATGAAGTGGTGGATGAGAAAGAATCACTCTTACAAAACAAGGCAGAAATCAGGCCTAAAGTTACTGAGCCTTTAAAAGGTGGCAGCCTGTCAAGGCCAAGAAATTTGTCCCTCCGTTCCAGAAACAAGGTTTCCAAGCAGCCCCCTTCTCCGCTCACCACAGATGGGCAATAAAAGCAAAGGCCGGGGCTCCTTGCCAAAGAGGGTATTTCCAAGGCAAATCTGTGCCTTGTATCCCCCACTCAGAACCAACTAGGACAAGCTCAGTAAAGAGAGACATCTGATAAGGCTAGTAACTGTATAACTATGCATGGGCTCTTTCTGTGTTAAGATAAAACTGCTCCTTCTAATGGGGCAATTGGATAGACCTTTCCATGAGCCAGGCAATAGACCTGTTTCAGTGACAGTAGAAAGCTGTTTCTATTGCCAAACCAGATGCACCTGTACCAAGCCACAGCGTCCTCCTGGCTGAGCCAGTTGTGTCCTATATTCGAGGACCTCCTCCCCTAAGCAGTTCCATCACTGGTTGCCCCTTCTTCCTATCTTACCTCTAGCTAGAGAACAGCAAGCAAACAGGACCTGAGTCTAATACTCCACTACTAAGCAGCCTAAAGCCTACTAAAGTCTATACCCCCTGGTAAGTCTTGTGCATGCAGCTGACCGTCATTCTTGCTTTGTGATTGCTGTAGGAAAGAGATGCAGCCTATCTATCCATCCATCCATCCTGTCAGGGTGGGCAGGACACTAGGATATCCTCAGAGTCATCCTCAGCCACCGTGGCTGCGACGGGCAATGAGGCAATGCCACAGGCATTGCCCCCACGGTAGATGCGGAAAAAGCCCTGGGGGGGTGAATGGGATAAGCAGTTAGGGGCTGGGCACAGTTCTCATACACCCACATACTAGGATGACCAGCCCCTGATGTGCCTCACCTCAGAGCCAATTGCAATCTGCACTGAGCAAAGGGGCCCTATATAACCAGTCCCCCAAACACCCCACCCCAGAGCCAGCTGCCATCTACAGTGAGCAAGGGGGGCCTATATAACCAACCTCCAATAACCCACCCTAGAGCTAGGCACCATCTGCACTGAGCAAAGGGGACCCTATATAACCAGCCTCCGAAACACGCATCACTCCAGACCCAACTGCTGTACATCCATCCCCCAAACACCCCACCCCAGAGCCAGCCACTGTCTGCACTGAGCCAGTGGGGCCTGGTGTCCCCATTGACTTGCCTGTGCTCTCCAACTCACCTCCTCCCCCCACTCAGGCCCCCAAGAGTTCTTCACAATCCAGTATGGGGTCTTCTTCTCTGGAGTCAGCGTGGGAAATATCAGGGTACAGGTCAGCATTAAGGAAGGAATGGTTTAGGAGAATTCTGACCCCCACCCTCTGCCTCCATCTCTGTCAGCCACCCATCTGTCTCCATCACAACCCCCTGGGGTCCCCAGTCCCACCCTTCCTCCCTCCTGGGGCTTTACTGTCTTTCAGCCCCTTAGCCCTGTCTCAGCCACAGGGTGGGATATAAATCTAAATACTAAAAGAACATAAGAGCATCAGAGCTGCCACAGGTGGGTCAAACCATAGATCCTTCTTTCCAGTCCTGTATTGCACCCCAGCCATGCCACAGTAGTGGTGGAAGCTGAAAGTTTATAATATCGTAGAAGTCATAGAAATTAAGGCCTGGAAGAGACCTTGAAAGATCATTGAGTCCAACTCCCCTGCTCTCAGCCTTTTCTGGGCAGGAATACTGCTGAGATCAAATGATCCCAGCAAGGTGTCTGTTCAGTCTCCTCTTGAAGACTCCCAAGGTTGGGGACTGCACCACCTCCTTGGGAAGTCTATTCCTGATTCTGATCACCCTTACCATAAAGAAGTTCTTCCTTACATCCAACCTGAAACCATCTTCTAACAATTTATGGCCATTGCTCCTTGTCCTCCCCTGGGCTGTCCTAGTGAACACTTTTTCTCCCAGTTCCCAATATTCACCCCTTATGTAGTTATAGACAGCCACCAAATTCCACCTCAGTTTTCTCTTCCCCAGGCTGAACAGTCCTAGATCCCTCAGTCTTTTCTCATAAGGTTTGTCCTCCAGGCCCTTAATCATTCTTGTGACCCTTCTCTGGACCCTTTCAAGATTCTCCACATCTTTTTTGAAACATGGTGCACAGAACTGGACACAGTCCTCCAGCTGGTGTCTTCCCAGCACTGAGTAGAGAGGTAGTATCACTTCCCTAGCCCTGCTTGTGACACTTTGGCTAATGCATCCCAGTATGCTATTAGCTCTGTTGATTACTGCATCACAGTGGTAATTCATGCTCATCCTGTGATCAATCATTACCTCATGGTTCCTTTCAGCCATGGTGCACAGAACTGGACACAGTCCTCCAGCTGGTGTCTTCCCAGCACTGAGTAGAGAGGTAGTATCACTTCCCTAGCCCTGCTTGTGACACTTTGGCTAATGCATCCCAGTATGCTATTAGCTCTGTTGATTACTGCATCACAGTGGTAATTCATGCTCATCCTGTGATCAATCATTACCTCATGGTTCCTTTCAGCCATCATGCTGGACAGGGCATCTCCTCTTAACCTACATTCATGTTGCTGGTTACTTCTCCCCAGATGAAGCACTTTGCATTTATCCTTATTGAACTACATCTGGTTCCACTCCACCCACAGTTCCAGCTTGTCCAGGTCTGCTTGGATATGCATCCTATCCCCTAGCATGGCTGCTTTTCCCCATAATTTAGTATCATCCACAAACTTGACCAGTGTACTCTCCACAACCTCATCTAAATTGTTGAGTAAGATGTTGAACAACACAGGGCCAAGAACTGAACCCTGCGGGGCACCACTGGTCACCTCCTGCCAAGATGATACAGACCCGTCCACTAACACTCTCTGGGTTCAACCCCTCAGCCAGTTCCCAAACCAACTAACCACGGACTCTGCTGGCCACAATCCCCAAGTTTTTTATAAGAACCTCATGGGAGACTATATGAAAAGTCTTTTAAAATCTAAATATATGACATCAACCATGTCTCCTACATGTAGGTGATTCATTACTTGATCAGAGAAGGAGATGAAGTTGGTCAGACACAACCTGCCTGCAATGAAACCATGTTGGCTATCCTTCAGCACCATGCATTCTGCCAGTCTCTCACAAATGGACTTCTTGATAATTTTGTCCAAAATTTTACCCAGTATCAAGGTCAGTTTAGCCAGATTCACCAAAGGACTAGACACATGCTTGGGGGAAAGGGACATCAGTCACTATTGAGAACAGGAGACAGGGGCACAGCCTCTGAATCAGACATCTCTAGACCTTCAATGCTGGAGGCTGCAAGTGAGACAGGAACAGAGGAAATACACTGCTCAGACCCCATTCGCTCTCCCTTTCAGCACCCACTCTCTGCCACTGTGTGCCACATGAGATTGGGCAAGATGAACCTGTGATCTGACCCAGTCCATGACAGCTCTGATGTTCTTATAAGATGTGTCTGCCGTCACCATCATCCCACCTCCCTACCCCTGTCTCTCTGTCCCCAACTCACCCAGGCCGTAGCCCACCAGCAACACGGCATGGTTCATTTCACCTGGGTTACAATTGCAAGCCATATTCTTTGTGATGATGCCTTTTTTATAAAACTGGGAGGAAGCACAGGTCAGGGGGGGAAGCAGGCTTTGGTAAGGTTAGCCAGGGGCAGGGCAGGCTGGGGAGGACACAGGTCCACAGGGGCTCCTACCTGCATCAGCTTGGCATTGATGCCCACAGTGACAGGCCCCTGGACAGCAATGTGGGCAGCCAGCTCTGTTGGACAAGGCCACAAGTGCGTCAGCCAGGAGGTGGGGGGGGCGGCTGGGAGAGACCCCCAACACTCCCTACCCATCCCTGCAGCCTCTGGACTGCACGGTTCTCTGGAATCCCACCCCATGCACTGATGCACACATGTGGCTGAGATATGCACATGCCTGTGCGTAAACACAGCAGTGCACACACACAGTAGTGCACACAAATGAACACACCAGACACACAGGGATGCATACAGGGATGCATACATATGCACATGCAACAGTAACATTTATACACTCATATATATATATATATATATATATACACACACACACACACATACACACACACACTATGCACACAGGTGCACACACTGAACACACAGGGATAAACACAGATACATACATGCATGCACACAGGGATGCACACCCACACACACACCCCAGCAAGAACATAGACAGGGCCTGAGCAGTTTCTCTCCCCTCCTTCTAAAGACCCCTCCCCACCCCGACAGCCCATGCGCCCCATCCTCCAGCCCTGCTGGGGTCCCCACAGCTCCTCACTCTTTTCATCAGGTGAGAGGATCTGGAAGGTCTGGACATGGGCGACAGCTTGGTGATGTTCCTGACACACGTCCTGGCAGGCCATGTATGGGTACTGCTCCTCTGGGGTCAGACCTGTAGCAGAGGAAGGATAGTCAGCAGGGGAGGCCAGGGGGGGGGCGGGGGTGGTCTGTCCTGAGCATCATTTTATAAGGGCCTTGATCTCAGCCAGGGAGTCTTTGCATTTGGTGCTCTGTTCTCAACCTGAGGGGGTTGGGGGTGGAAGGGTCTGTGCAGTGCCTGGTCCTACAGGGATGCTTATCTCAGTCTGGGGGTCTGCACAGCACCTGGTGCTATACGGGTCTGATGTCAGCCTGGGGGTTCTGCACTGTGTCTGGTGCTATAGGGGCCCTGATCTCAGCCTGGGGAGTCTGTGCATTGC
>NW_005842947.1:0-6520 GCF_000455745.1 Alligator sinensis
TATATATATATGGAAGGCACTCAACCTTCTAATTCTGATTCAGTGATTTCTTTAGATGAGTTGCATGAGGCTTTCTTCAGACAACTAGCAGAAGTTTCCAGATCATAGGCCCTGGTTCTCATGGGGGACTTCAGTCTCCTGACATCTGCTGGAAGGGCAATACAGTAGTGCGTGGGCAATCCAGGAAGTTTTTGGAGAGCATTGGATACAACTTCCTAGTGCAAGTGTTGGAGAAACCAACTAGGGGCCATGCTTTTCTTGACCTACTGAAAGAAAGGAGAGCATCCTTTCTTGGACCCTGTACTTCAGAAAAGCAGACTTTGACTCCCTCAGGGAGCTGATGGGCAGGATCCCCTGGGAGGTCAGTCTGAGGGGGGAAAGGAGTTCAGGAGAGTTGGTTGGTCTTTAAAGAAACTTTACTGAGTGCACAGGAACAAACCATTCCTATGTGCAGCAACCAACTTGGCTTAGCAGAGAACTCTTTGGTGAGCTTAAACACAAAAAGGAAGCTTACAAGAAGTGGAAGCTTGGACAAACAACTTGGGAGGTGTATAAGAATATTGCTTGGGCATGCAGGGATGAAGTCAGGAAGGCCAAAGCTCAACTGGAGTTGCAGCTAGCAAGAGACATGAAGGAGAACAAGAAGGGTTTATACAATTATGTTAACAACAAGAGGAAGGTCAGGGAAAGTATGGGTCCATTACTGAATAGGGGAGGCAACCTAGTGAGTGAGGATGCAGAAAAGACTGAAGTACTCAATGCCTTTTTCATCTCAGTCTTCACAGACAAGGTCAGCTCCCAGACTACAGCACCTGGCAGAACAGTTTAGGGAGGAGGTGAGCATCCAACTGTGGCAAAAGAACAGGTTAGGGACTATTTAGAAAAGCTGGACATACACAAGTCCATGGGGCCGGACAGAATGCACCCAAGGGTGCTGAGGGAGTTGACTGATGTGACTGCAGAGCCACTGGCCATCATCTTTGAAAACTCATGGTGATCAGGAGAGGTCCTGGACTACTGGTAGAGGTCAGATATAGTACCCATCTTTAAGGAAGGGAAAAAGGAGGATCCAGGGACTACAGACCAGTCTCACTTCAGTCCCTGGGAAAATCATGGAGCAGGTCCTCAAATAATCCATTTCTAAGCACTTGGAGGAGAAGAAGGTGATTAGGAACAGTCAGCATGGATTCACCAAGTCATGCCTGACCAACCTGATTGCCTTCTATGATGAGATAACTGGCTCTGTGGATACAGGAAAAGCAGCAGACTTAAGACCCCTTGATTTTAGCAAGGCTTTTGATACAGTCTCCTGCAGCATTCTTGTAAGCAAGCTGAGGAAGTATGGGTCAGATGAATGGACTCTAGGGTGGATAGAAAGCTGGCTGGAGCATTGGGCTCAGAGGGTAGTAAACAGTGGCTCAATGTCTCAATGGCAGCTGATGTCAAGTGGAGTGCCCCAGGGGTTGGTCCTGGGGCTGGTTTTGTTCAATATCTTCATTAACAATCTGAAAGATGTGATAGATTGCACCCTCAGCAAGTTCTCTGATGACACCAAGCTAGGGGGAGTAGTAGATGCACTGGAGGGTAGGGCTAGGATTCATAATGATCTAGACAAATTGGAGGGTTGGGCAATAAGAAATCTCATGACATTTAATAAGGACAAGTGCAAACTCCTGCACTTAGGACAGAAGAATGCCATGCATTGCCACAGCCTGGGGACTGGCTAAGCAGTAGCTCTGCAGTAAAGGACCTAGGAGTCATAGTGGACAGTAAGATGGATATGAGTCAGCAGTGTGCCCTTATTTCCAAGAAGGCTAACAGCATACTGTGCTTCATTAGTAGGAGCATTGCCAGCAGATTGAGGGAAGTAATTTATTCCACTCTATTCTGTACTGGTGAAGCCACATCTGAAGTTCTTTCTCCAGTTTTGGGCCCCCCACTATAGAAGGGATGTGGGCAAGTTGGAGAGCCTCCAGCAGAGAGCAGTGAAAATGGTTAGGGGGCTGGGGCACATAACTTCTGAGGAGAGGCTGAGGGAAATGGGCTTATTTAGTCTGCCAACGAGAAGACTGAGAGGGGCTTTGATTGCAGCCTTTAACTACCTGAAGCATGGTTCCAAAGAAGATGGAGCTAGACAGGTCTCAGCAGTGGCAGATCACAGAACAAGGAGCAATGGTCTCAAGCTGCAGCACGGGAGGTTTAAGTTGGGTATTAGGAAAAAGTTTTTCACTAGGAAGGTGGTGAAACACTGGAACATAGAGAGCTTACATAGAGAGGTTGTGGAATCTCCGTCCTTGGAGGTTTTTAAGGCTTGGCCTGACAAAGCTGTAGTTGAAATGATCTAGTTGGGGATGGTCCTGCTTTGAGCTGGGGGTTGCACTAGATGCCGTCTGGAGGTCTCTTCTAACCCAAATTTTCTATGATTCTTTATCACTAAACACATATACCAGAAACAGAAGGGGCAGACATAGGAAACAAGATTATTGGAAGAATGGAAAGATGTACCTGTGAAGACAGATTTATGGACTTCGGGAATTTTTGGTTGATTGAAAATACTAACATAAGAAACCATGGAGATGCATACAAAATTCTGAATGATATAGAGAAGGTCAATTAGGAGCACCTATTGTATTTGGGCCATGAGAGAAAATAATGGATATGAAAGTTGACAGATTTAAAACTGATAAAATAACATTTTTCCACCATGCATAAATAACCTGTGGTACTCACTGCCACAGGGTAGTAGTGACAGCGAGGACAGAAAAAAAAGATTAGACATTTACATAGTTAAGCATCTACAAATAGATTTCATAGAGAGTTTGTTCTTTAAATTAGAGATATAAATCACTGAGCTTCAAGTCACAGTTAAACCATTAGCTGATGAAAGAAACTTCCCTTTGGGGCATGTTTTAAATAATTGTCTACTATAGGGATTTTTTTGTATCTTCCTCTGAAGCATTTGTTACTGTTAGCTAAGTTGGGATACCAGACAAGATGGACTACTGTTCTTTTTTCAGCAGATCTGTTTCTGTATAAATAAGCAGACTAAGTAACAATAAGATTTTGTTACAGGCTGAGCTAATAATGATACCTGTAATTAATGCCTGGCACTTTCCATTTAAGACCCGTTTTTCAGTTGCTTATAACTTATCCAGACTTACTCACTTGACTGCCTGATATGAAATTTGCTTAAGTTTTGGCAAAAAAAAGTTCAGTCATTTCAGAGAATGAGTTAAAGAAAAGATGCGTTGTTTTACCTGTGTTAAAAATATTTTGCAACCACTGAAAAGTTCTAGTTAACTCCGTGCTCTGGAGGAAGAACTTGAAATTTGGCCTGAGGTTGCCTCTAAGTTAAAAATTTTGTATTTTTCTGTCCATCTCAAATTCAACCCAAACTTGGCCACTTTATAAGTTGCTGAATTTCATAATTTGCATATTCTCAGTGTTCTTAGAGTTTGGCAGCTAAACTCTATAGCTTTCATCTTCAGTGAGTATACTTCAAGCCAGTGCTGCAGGAACTAATCTAAGTTTCCCCTGTAACTTCTCCTTCTTCCTGTAGATGTTGAGGTTTATTCATGGTGCTGTCAGAGCCTAGACTGCCTGGCATGGTATGGAGGAAGAAAAAAAGTAACTGACACATGTAGGGTCCTAAGGAGCAGAGTGGGGAACAGGTATAGGCTAGGGATAATAGGCAGCCAGAGACAGGAGTAGAGGACAAACCAGGCTTGGAGAAGGGAGCAGCAGCAAAAGAAACAGACTGGAAAGATGGGACATGCTGGAGAAAAAGGGAAGCAGGTTCTAGAATTGCTGATACGCCCTGTGCTCCAAAACCAAGATTCCTGTCTCTCATTCCTCTGCTATTCAACTAAGTCTGTGTTTTTTTCTGTCTTACAGTGCATATTTGATGGAAAACAATCCGTTACTATCACCAGTTCCCCTAGTGATTCAAATGATAAACATCAGTGCTGTGGATCTAATGATCCCAGTCCTGCTGATAACCATGGGCTGGAGTCGGTATGGTTCCATATGATGAATTTTCTCTCTTCAGTTTCCTTTTTTTCCATAACTTAAGTAATGTTGTACAAAGCTATGTTAAAAGAACACAAAGTCTGTGAAGTCAAACGCTCAGAAATCAGGGGATGAAAGAATTAAGTGTGCCAGTGCAATCATACATTCTATGATACTGTTGTATTTACTACTTTTTCCACAGAGACCCCTATCTTATCCATAGATGATGCTCAGAAAATAAATCAAAGCTTCATGTTGACTAAAATTATTAGTAAGATCCTTGCCTCATTTGTTGTTGGAAAGAGAAGAGATGGTTTAATGTGTTAGGCAACTGAATGTTACCCTTGGATATTGAACTCCATCTCTGTCTTTGCCATAATCTTCCTCTGTTTTTCCAGGGATGAATTTTTAAAAAATTAAGTGCTAAACTTGTCAAATGGACACCTACTATTTGAGGACATTTCAAGTAATTATAGCTTTAATCTTGCTGTTCTTCAGTTTACTAGTCTGAAAAACGAGGATGTATGATAAATGTCATTTCACCTCTCAGACATTTTGTGAAGAGAAATCCCTTAGCATTTTAAAATATTCAGATACTAGGGTGATGAGCATCTTAAAGAAAAGCACAGACAAAAATTATTAATATTTCTTTCAATGCAGGTCATAAATGATATAATAAAGGATGGATTTCCATAGTTAATGATGAGGATTAAAATATGTGAATGTGAACTGTTTTTCTACTAAACTACTTTTTCTACACTCTGAATGAATCCAGGTCCCCTGCATATTTGGCAAGGAGCCTGCAGCCCCCAGCCACTCAGCTTCAGCTCTAGAGGCAGACAAAAATTGCATGCAATCATGTATTTACAGACTACTTTATATGCCTCAAGGAACTGAAGTAAGGTTGCACTGGCAGCTTCCTAGCAGTTTCTAACTTTTTAATTCTTGACTTCTAAAATTAGCATCCTTCTAATATATTTATTAGATACCATGCCCATATACCTTTATAGAACAAAAGCAGTTGTTTAGCTAGTCATTTTCTGTGTATTAGGAAATCTGTGACTTTTAGATTTGTGACTTTTTAAATGTTTTGGACTGAACCATATTTAGAAAGATATTCCTTCTAGTTTCAAAGATTTTGAGTAAGAACCTATTATGTATAGAAGTACGCGCTGCTTCCCAGGGTTGCGAGTATATGCTAACAGTTATGAAGCAATCAAACAACACAATTATACAAGACCATCTAAAGTGCCTAAAATAAATAGGTATTTCTGGTGTCTTCCAGGGAGAAAAGGTTTTCTCCTAACGCCATTTTCCTATTAAGTTATTTTGCTGCTCAGAAACATGTATATAGTAGTTTTGGGGTGGATGATATTGTACACATAATACTTCAGGAAAAGTACGAGGGGCAACAGTTGTTATGGGTGATAGCTTTTATTGGATTTTCTGTATAGTTGGGAGGGATATAAGTAAGTTTTTGGGTACCAAGTACCTGAGACTTGAGGAAGCTTGTCTATGTCCTTCTCAACTATACATTTGGTCCAATAAAAGATACCACCCACAAAAATCCTTAACTTTTGTATGTTAATATATGTGTTTAAAATGCCAAGGAACAATTTGGATGTTATTTTCCTCCTCTAGAATCTTTTGAAATATTATAAAGACTCCCAGATCAAAACATAATTGAACTTTCTGGAAGCCTGTTTCTGGTTCCAAACAAGTATCCTTTTAATTAAGACTGAAAACTGGGACTAGCTTCCCAGAACTGGGACTAGCTTCCCGGATTAAGGACAACAAGAAGTCCTTTTTTAAATACATAGGGAGTAAAAAGAAGGCCCCAGGTAATGTGGGGCCCTTGCAGGACGCGACGGGGAATCTGGTTGTCACACCAGACGACAAAGCCAACATATTTAATGATTTCTTTGCCTCTGTCTTCCTCAGTAAGGACCAGAACTGCCACCTCCCTGCTAGGCCCCCATCGGGCCCCGAGGGAGGCACACCTGAGCCCAAGTGAAGTGAGAATCTAGTTAGGGAGCTGCTGGAGGGGCTGGACGTTTTTAAGTCAGCTGGTCAAAATTGTAAACCTGGTGACAATAAATGTGGTGGGTCATTGCGAGTCCCCTGGCGCAGCTTTATGAGCACTTGTGGTGCTCTGGAGAGGTGCCGGAGGACTGGAAGAGGGCCAATGTGGTTCCCATCTTCAAAAAGGGGAGGAAGGAGGACCCGGGAAACTATAGGCCAGTCAGTCTTACCTCGATCCTGGGCAAGCTGTTCGAGAAAATTATTCTGGCACACATCCAGGAGGGGCCAGCAGGGAAATGCATGCTCAGGGGCAACCAGCACGGGTTCATCAGCGGCAGGTCATGTCAGACCAACCTGGTGGCCTTCTACAATCGGGTCACTAAATCATTGGATGCAGGGGTAGCAGTGGATATAGTCTTCCTGGACTTCCGGAAGGCTTTCGACACTGTCTCTCACCCCGTTCTCATTAGGAAACTGGGGGACTGTGGCG
>NW_005842947.1:7336-19116 GCF_000455745.1 Alligator sinensis
TTGCTGGGGTCGTTTGACCCCAGTACTCTTTCCTGCCATGGCAGGGGGTCGGACTAGATGATCTGCCCAGGTCCCTTCCAACCCTAGAAACTATGAAACTATGAAAAGAATGTTAGTGAAATTAATAGAATCTAAGGTATGTGATAAAATTTAATTTTGAAGGACTATAGCATTGTATGGGGTGCTCGTCACAATGCCTATATTTAATTTTCCTAATAATCTCTATTATAAAATATCCTGTAACCATTTTTTAGAACCTATGCCACCTCCATTGTTTTCAGCAGGTCTTTGGACCTGGTAGTAAGAAAACCTTCACCTGCAGCCACATTGTACTATTGACACATGGCTCTATCTAGCTACAATCCCACAGCCTTCTTCTAGCGCTCAGTTATGTAGTCAGTATTGTAATTCACACTGAAGATCGAGTGCTTGAACTTATTCCATCTATCAGGTATCCAAGAGCAATCCTATTCCACTTACTTAAAGTTGATGAAAAACTGTTAATACAAAAGGTGGGTGGCTTTTCCTCCTCCTCACTGCTTTTTTGTGACTTAGTCTTAATGCTATGATGACAACAAGTTACAAAAGTAGATGTATTAATGGATTTTCAGAGACTTAATCAAGATGGAACACAACACACTTCAGCACCTAATGAGAGAAATAAGACTGAGCCAGGTCTGTGGAAACCTAGCTGATACCCCACAATAAATTTTGTTTCTGCGTAGGCAGTAACATACAAAAGTATTAAAGGGATTTTTTTTAAGGTGCAGAGTCAAGCACCTGAAAGTTTGGAAATGCCTGAATGGACCTGCCATTATGGGCCAACAACAAGATCCTGCACATCCTCTGCTGGCTGGGGGGGTGCCAGTGTCCATTGCATAGGAGATCTTTGTGACATCAGAGTAGTCACCCATGCCTTCTGCCTCCTGACCTGCCCCAATGACTTGATCAGCAGCATTGCCACAGGTGCCCTGAAAGTGACCACCTAGAAGAGGATCATCAGGCCGCCATCCCACAAGGAGTCAGCCATATTCCTGTGGAGATTGCTGGAGGATGAGTTCAAGCGAGATAGTGGGAACTTTGCCTTGATGTGGAGCCAAGCATACTGCCACACAGCACCTCAGGGAGTGTACTGGCTGCTACTGGACATGGTGCAAGGAGCAACAGGAGCTGGAGGTCTTGCTGTTCCCTGCCCCAACTACAGTTGAATGAACATCATCCCCCTGAATCAGGACCTGCCTGAAGAACACTATGCAGCCTAAGTACATCGGTGACCTGGTGGCAAAACCTGACTAGGGCAGTCCTTGCGGTCACCTTAAAGTAGGAATCCAGCAACCATTTTGTGCCCCATGGGAAGTTCATACACTTCGCAGACTGGCGCTTCATCTACTTGTCCAATCTTAACTGCTATGCTTTTCAACAACTGCAGACACCAAAACAAGAGGTGCCAGAGGTGCAGCTATGAAAGAAAGACCCTGCCCCCATGCTATATGGATGCAAGACCCTTGAAACTCTGCCACAACACTGCCAGGTCCAACTGGCAAAGGCCATCTCAGAATCATTCAGGATCGTTGCTATCAGCCATACTGTCCTAGGCTGTGACAGGCAGCTGCATCTGGATGTTGTGGTAACAGATCAGAACAAAAACATTTACTGATCACTGACATAACCATCCTGTTCTAGGACCAGTGGCTGGCCTTCACCAGATACAGCTCCTGAGGGAGATGGGGTACAATGTGATACCTTGTATTTAGGCATTTAGACTCGAGCAACAAGAGCATCCTCTGAGCCTGCAGAGTACCCTGTCACAACTCAAAACTGATGAGGCACCTCATGGTATCCAAAACCATCCAATGGTCAAGGGACATCTATGTTGAACACATCATAGGCCACCACCCATATGAAAACAGCCATCCAAGGCTGTCCACCAGAAGCGAGAGCAAGGGAATGGACTGAAATCTTCCATGCACACCATAGACTCACAAGCTAAGTACAGACATTACACTTTTACCAGTATAAGTGATTGGAAACCAGTCTATACCCATAAAGGAATAGACGTTCAGCACGCAAAACCAGCCTGTACATATAACAGAACTGAAGTTTGGCTCTCGTGGGCTGGTTAAAAAATGGTGGAACCCAGTCTAAGATTTTCCCCCACACCAAAGGGCAAATGTGTATTCTGTTTGTTGCCGATATAACCTATGCCACTTATAGAAAAACATGTAACTTAGATTGATTCTGCCTTGGGCTACAAAGACTACTAATGTCGTCAAATATTACCCACCCCAGCAACTGTACACATATAAGTCACTATCCTGCCTCCTGCCTAACTTCAGACCAAGAATCCTAAAAAGAAGTCATACATTGTTAACAGTGTACTACCAGAATAAATATGCAGACGGGAAAATAATGTGGTGTCTTCTACATCCCAGTTTCTAAGCAGGGAAAAGGTGGTATCAGGATAGCCATAATGTGTACTTTATCCGTGAGGCAAACATCTAGAGTCTCATTAGAAGAAAAAAACATATTACAGATCTGACATGAACTGTTTCATTTTATATAGAAGATAAATAAAAATTTTGATTTCTAAAATACGTATCATTATCATGATGTTTGATAATTTAGTCGTCATGCATATTGCTTCCCAAATTGAAAAGTCAAGCAGTTTTTTTATAGCCACTGTGACAGGTTTTGGAGGAGTTGTGTGGGTGCTTATAATATAAAAGATAACTTTATTTCATAAATAACAAACATTAAATTTCAAGAAAGATGATGCTGTATTCTCCATTAAGACAAAGTTGAAATAGTGTTTTCAGGGATTAGTGCATATGCATTTGTTATTGTAGGTATTACTTCATGGGTTTTCTCATGGTAGTTTCATGTAGCCTTCCTATGAATTTTCCAGAATACAGGAAAGGCCTGAGATTTTGGAAATTGGAAGTACTTTAAAAACTTTTTTTTAAATGTTCATAATACAAAGTACAGTGCTTATTAAAGGGAATAACATCAAAAAATGATGTTTTGCTTAATATCCACTTAATGGAACCATTAGAAGTCAAAATACATTTTAAAAACATATCAGCATGTGTCTGTGTCTATCCACCTTTTTCAGGTACTGCATGAACATTTAAATGTACAAAAATATAATCACCTATGTAAATAAACACAAGGGTCAGAAATATGTGTTCTTGATTTTTAGTGCGTAAAGTTGAAATTTGCATATTTTCTTCTTCCAGACAGGTTTGAACTATTATTAAATAATCAAGAGACTGTATTTCACATTTTTATAGTAAAACTGTGGAACTTGTAATTTAATTTAATAAATTCTTTGCAAATGAATTTTACACCAGCTACACAAACATTTAAATAGAAATTAAACTCCTGTGGTTAATGAGCACTGAAACATCATTCTTCATTTCCTGATGCCGGCTGTGATGCCTAATTTAAATCTTGGGTCAAGAAAAATACAATGGGCATGTATATGTTGACCTCTCCAATTAAAAGCTTCAGTGGAGCACATTTGTGCCTAACCTTTTTATGAATCTAATATGAATATTATTATTGTCTGGATTATATTTAGTTGCAGCATGTTAGTCCTAGTTTCTCTTAGACTTTGGTATACTGATTATCTCTTGGTTAATAAATATATGTATCTATAATAGATGACAAAGTCAGTTTTATATTTCTGTAGACCAAGAGTTGTTATTTGGAACATCTGTAAATACATTAAAATTTGACTAAAAATTACCTTCCGTGACTGTCTATACCATCTGTTCTGAAGATCTTTTCTCCCCTTGTATTCTTAGTAGCTGACAGTTGCTTGGCGAAGTGTAGATTACCTGTATTACCTTTCTTGTGTGGTACATTTTGGCAGTTGGATTTAAGATTGGGCAATGAATTCACTGCAAGCATAAGCTTTTAACAAAAACTTCTGCTATGAATGTTATTGCTGCTAATGAGTTTGTTCTGTAAAGATTACAGTATGGATTGGAAAACAGGCTTTTCCAAGCAGTTGCATAATATTCAGACAATAACTGAGTCTCACAGCAGTATACCCATGTTACAGATAGTAAAACTGAACCACAAAGAAGTTAAGTAAACTGCTGACGGTCACATGGCAAATTTGTTTCTAAACCAGAAATTCTGGAAACATTCTAGCTTTTCCAAATTAACCAGGTTCTATTATGCAGAAACATGTTAGTTTGCCCTATAACTTTATTTTGGAAAATTTAGGTAGTGCTGAAAAGCATCTACACATGGAATTATTCCTGAATAACACCATGAGTAAAGTCCTTTGTAACCAACACACACACACAAATTTTATAATATCAAAGCAGGAAGGTTACTGTCATGTGTGTGTGTAAAATATGTATGTATATATTTCCCTATAAATATATAGGGGAAAAATAAACACCAAGAAACAGAGAAAGTATAGATATAAAATCACAGTGCCATATATGATTTACTGTATTTCAACAATGTTACATACTTTTCCTCTTAAACGTATTTGCATTAGTCTCTGTAAACTGCAGTTTGTACATTACAAAACAATTCTGTTGCTGATGGATAAATATATTAGTGGCTTTCTACTTGATAGTATTCTTTGAAAGACAGCTGAAAATTTAGGAACTTTAAATTTCCTTTACTTAAAGTTAAATTATTTAAAGGAATATTTAATTATTCTTGAGAGTAATATGTTTATTGTTTGTGAAGTATAAAATTTATAATGCCCCTAAATACAAGGATTTGAAGTAAATATATTGTTTCTTAGCAAGACTTAACTTTGAATATTTTTAATGAAGTATTCTCTTCAAGAAATTGCCCAATACATAGTCTCACTAGTGGGTTTATCTGACATCCTTGGCTTCTAAAATGCCTCAAATGCAAAAAGAAAGCATACAGGCAATGGAAGGATGGGAAGGTCACCAAGGACACATATCAGGAAATTGCCAGAGCCTGCAGGGACAAAATCAGGAGGCAAAGATAAAGAATGAGCTTCACCTGGCAAAGGAGGTTAAGGACAAGAAGGAGAGGGTTTATAAGTATGTCGGCCAGAAAAGAAGGACCAAGGAAGCTGTCAATCCTGTGTCAACAAACCAGAAGGAACTCCTAACCAAAGATACAAAGAAGGCAGGGCTACTCAACAGCTACTTTGCCCCAGTCTTCACAAAAAAAATAGGTTGCAGTCAGATACCTAATAGGGATTATCTGGATAAGGAAGGAGAAAACAGTAGAGACAGTCAGAGAGCTTTTGTTGAGTCTGAATGATTTCAAATCAGTAGGGCCAGTTGAGCTTCATCCTAGGATCCTGAAAGAACTGGCAGAGGAGATCTCATAGCCCTTGGCAATGATCTTCATGAAGTCATGGGAGATGGACCAGGTACCAGAGAACTAGAAAAGGGCTAATATAGTGCTCTCTTTAAAAAAGGCAAGGAGGAGGACCCTGGAAACTACAGACTGGTTAGCCTCACCTGGGAAGTTACTGGACCGTATTCTAAGGAAGGCCATTGTAAAGCATCTGGAGGAAGAAAGGCTGATCACAAGCAGCCAGTATGAAATTATGAAAAACATATCACATCAGACAAACCTGATTTCCTTCTTTGAAAAAGTAACTATTTGGATGGATGAAGAAAATGCTGTGGATATAGTGTATCTGCACTTCAGCAAGGCTTTTGACAAGATCCCACATACATAACCTTCTCATAAACAAATTGGAGAAATGTGGGCTAGATATACTACTGCAACATGGATTTATAACTAGCTCAATAGCCATAAGCAAAGGTTAATTATTAATGAGTCCATGTCAGAATGGCAAAAGGTTTTGAGTGGAGTCCCACAGGGGGTCTGTCCTGGGCCTCATGCTAGTCAACATGTATATTAATAATTTGGATGCTGGCATAGAAAGCTTCCTAAGCAAGTTTGCAGACAACACAAAACTGAGAAGGAGTGTAGACACAGAGACTGTAAGTGCAATTCAGAAAGATCTTGACAGATTGGAAAGTAGGGCTAGAGTTAACAGGATTAGTTCAGTGCAGACAAATGCAAGGTACTGCACCTATGGAGGAATAATCAAAAACACAACTACAAAATGGGGGACACCTGGCTGGACAGCAGCACTATGGAAAAGGACTTGGGAGTCTTGGTAGACCACAGACTCCAAATGAGGCTGCAGTGTGATGGCAAATGCAGTTTGGGGATATATCAGCAGAAGCATTAGGTACAAGACACGGGAGGTGATAGTGCCTCTCTACTTGGCACTAGTTAGGCCTCATCTGGAATACTGTGTGCAGTTCTGGACTCCACATTTTAAAAAGGATGTGGAGAACTTGGAGAGGGTCCAGAGACAGGCAACAAAGATGATCAAGGGCTTGGAAAGCAGGTTATATGAGGAGAGGCTGAAGGAATTAGGCATGTTCAGCTTGTGGAAACGGTGCTTAAGAGGGGACATGATAGCAGTCTTCAAATACTTGAAGGGCTGCCATAAAGAAGAGGGAAAGCACCTGTACTTTCTTGCTGCAGGAATGAGGATGCAGACCAGTGGCTGGAATTTGCAGCAAAGTACGTTTAAGCTGGATAGCCAGAAAAACTTCACTGTTAAAACAATGAGGCAGTGGACTAGATTGCTTAAAGAAGTTGTGGCATGTAGTTGTACATAGGTGCAGCTATGCCTATGTTCTGCCATGAGTATTTCCTATGCTTCTGGACTTTGTTGGTTGCTCCCTCCCCCCCTTTTCTACTATATGTGTCTCGGTGTTTTTAAGCCTTCCCAGAGGTGTTGGGTGCTGGCTACAGCCAAGGCTGGAGTTTTGACTGGGATGTGCCAATGCTCCTGCTGGGACTAAAGCCAAATGTTCCTGTCTAGAGGGTCTTGCCCCTGCACTCAGGGTCAGACCAATAGCCATATTTGGGGTCAGGAAGGAATTTTGTACCATGGTCAGATTGGTACAGACTGTGGGGTTTTTTGCTTTCTTCTATAGAAGGGGACATTGCCCTCTACCTGGGACCTCTAGAGCCTATATTCACATTTTATAGAAGCAGGACATTGGTTGCCGTGGTTTCCTTGCTTTACCTGTGGCAGGTTAGGGTGTTAGGTCTGTGTTGCGTCAGGGTTGACGGCAATAAGTTTAAATGATGTTTTGGATAGGGGTGATCCTGCCTCAGGCAGGGGTTTGGACTAGATGACCTCTGAAGGTCCCTTCCAGACCTACTTCTCTATGACTCCCTGACGATGACTTCTTGCCTGAGCAGGATCTGTATAGTGCACACACATAAGCATATATTTAAGGGTTTTATGTATGGACAGTAGGAAGGTTTGGGTCTGTACTGAGCTGTATGATACAGCCAGTTGTTTCTGTCCATATCATCTCTGCCACTTTATAGACAGTTCCCTATTTTGAGGTGCTAGCTGCACCAGTGAAACAGAAGCAATGCTAGTGAAAGAGGATCTCCTCTCTGTGCTGCACAGGACTGATTTTCAAAACTGCATTTTTAAAAGGAGAAAGTGCCTCCCAAGGAACAGAGGATGACTTCAATCTTTTAGAATATATAAAGTTTTGTCACTCCTGAAGATGAAAATCTCTGTGGCCCTCAATGTCAAGTCTTCCCCTGTAGTTCAGACCTCCTTGGGAAAGTCCAGTCCCTGCAGCCATGATAAGCAGTTCAGTGACCACTGCAGGTGTCATGGAGCTAAGTGCACTGTTGGCTGTATCCATAGTAGTCTTTGGTATTGTGCTAGTGACCAGCTGCCCTTCTGAAATTAGGGGCAGCAGGTCTTCTCGTCTGTGCAAGTAACTGAGCCCATTAAGTCCACCAACTTCTGGAAAATCTGTAGATCTGTAAATTAAGCTAAAGGAGCATAATAGTTGGCAAGTCTAAATTTTACATTGATTGTAAAACAGGACCTGTTATCAAAATGGCTCAGTCTCTCTAACCTTTGTCAAGACGTAGCTTTTTTTTTGTTCCCAAAGGATAGACAAGCTCCTCCACCACTGTCTGAGGGTGTATCTACATGGGAAAGTTGTGGCACAGTAAGGCAAGGTGTGAATTTACAGCACCTTAGCTTATCTGCACTAATTCCCCATGTGGGCACTCTTAGTGTGCATTAAGGGTGAGGTTTCTTACTGTATTTCAAAATGACCAAAACTACTGTTCACACAGACATTTTAGTATGCACTGAGGGAATCCACAGAGGAGTGCAAAGTAACTGGTGCACTGTAAATTCATTTTGTAGTTTACTATAGACCATCTTTCCCATGTAGACAAGCTTTGAAAATAATCCTGAGGCATCTTAGTCCAAAGAACCAGACACACACACATGCGTGTAAATACAGAAATTTAAGGTACTGAAAGTAGGGATTTACTGTAGGAATTCTCACAGTCAATCTAGGCTTACATGAGTGCCTATATCAAGGTATCAATTATTCAGGTTGGCTGTGCCAAATAGACAGTGCTTTCTCTGGGAGCATTCCTGTCTTTTTAAAAAATATTTAGTGGGAGGGAAGTTGAGTCAGTTTGGGTTGAGGGCAGGGGTCTTTTATTTATTGTGCATTTCCAGATGTGTAGCTCCCTGATCTCCAGAAGTTGAGACCAGAGTCTTTTGAATATGTAATTCATAGAGGATCTGATTTGAGTAGCAACAAGAAACTAACGTACAGAGGGTCTTTTGCTCAATTGATAAGTCGTCCGATAGACTGTGTTTCACAGCAGAAATAAAGGTTGTTGCCCTTAAAGATTCTTTTGTAAGATTTTCATGTTCACCCCTTGGGTGTTCAGTTGTGTTGTGCAGAGGTTTCCTTACAATTTTAAGAGTTGGTGCTAACTTACCTTGGTTTCACACGAGAAGATCTGCTATTCAGACTCCAATATACCAGTGAATTTGATTTTACCTGAAACTTTGTCTTTTGGCACTGGGATTTGTTAATCCGGTTTTCTCATTTCTAGTTTCCTTTTGGTCACATAGGAGGGAAGTTAAGCTATGTAAGTTTATTTATTTTTATTTATTGAATAGGCAAGTGCTCTTTTCAGGAAGATAGAAAAGCAAAGTATATGAAATTCTTGCACACAAATTTATACATTGTATGCAAAAATACTCAGCAGACAAAATTGGGGGAGGGGGTTGAGAGAAAGAAACCATTTTTTTTAAGAAGCTACCCTTTGATTCTTTTTCCATGTAACTGTTACCTTTAGACTAAAATAATCTATTTTCTCCACCATACTTGTGACCTAATCATGACTCAGCTATAAACAAAGTTAAAAATTGAGAACAGTTCTAAGCAGCACCTGTAATTACAGTAAATTTCATACATTGACTTGCCTGAATTGTTAAGCCAGTCATTGAGTATATCAGATAATGGAAACTATACTGGCAGCTGTGTGTACAGTAAATTAAGCTTACTGTGATTTTACTAATTACTGTTCTTTTTTTTCTTTTTTTAAATGCATAACTTTTCATTTAGTAACTATTCTAAAAATGAAGATTTCAGAAGAGAAGTTCTTTTTTTTTTAATTAAGTCAAGAAATCTTCACTTATTTGTCACATTTCCAATTTTCAGGAATTCTTTGAACATGCAAAAAAGCTCTGGGATGATGAAGGAGTAAAGGCATGCTTCGAGAGGTCAAACGAATACCAACTGATTGACTGTGCACAGTAGTAAGTGTTTATTTTTGTGGATTCAATAACTAAGAATGTAATTATTTATAACAAATTTCAAAAATATATTTCTATTCACAAAACTTGGGACTTTGTGGGGCACCAGATAGCATTCTAATTTTTTGTATATATCAAATCTTCACATCAGAAGTAATCAAAATTTTATTTGGTGTTTATTTCCTAAACAGCCACATATTTTGCTGCTGATATGAAGGTACTAAGGAAGTCTAAAATAAAATGGTAGATTCAATGATGTCATGTAACCGTTGTCTATTTTAGAATATACTTACCTAAAATAATGTTAATGTCATTGTTCTAGATTAGTAATAAAATAGCATTAATTAAAGAATCAGAATTGTTTTTTCAGTATGTGAATATTTTTAAGCAAGGTAAAAATGGTGAGATTGCCATGTTTTCTATCTTATTCAATATTTTGAGATTTTTATCAAACACAATGTAAACTTAAAATATTAGCAGGGTTTTAATATATTCAGCAATTGTTAGCCACTACTTCTTAAAAGAAACAAATAGGCTTAGTATTCTTTTTCATATAAAAAGTTAAGCTGTAAATGCAAGAACTCAAATAATAATTCCTAGAAGGACTGATAAAGAATGATTTAGAAAGAGTTCCAGAAGTGAAAATTAGGTATAAAAATAGAGAACATATAGCACATCCCTCTCTTGTGGTGAACAAGGAAATAAATCACCAATACAAAAAGCTACAAAACTCAATCATCATCAGTAATTGTGATCTGTGAATTAGACTTTGAAGTTGTATATTTAATATAAATGATTGTTCTTGTTTGTTTATTTAAACCAACTGTATAGTTGGGATAGACTTAGCTTAGCTTTCAGGTACCAAATGCCCTTCCTCCGATTAATAGATGCTAGGGTTGGAAGGGACCTCAACAGATCATCAAGTTCGACCCCCTGCCTAGGCATGAAAGAGTGCTGGGGTCCGATGACCCCAGCCAGATGCCTGTCCAGCCTTCTCTTAAAGACCCCCAAGGTATGGGAGAGCACCACCTCCCTTGGAAGCCCATTCCAAATTTTGTCCACCCTTACCATGAAGAAGTTCTTCCTGATATCTAGCCTAAATCTGCTCTCTGTCACTTTGTGACCTTTGTTCCTGGTTACCCCAAGAGGCACCCTGGTGAACAGAGCATCTCTGATCCCTTGCTGCTTTCCCCTAATGAATTTGTAGGCAGCCACAAGATCACCTCTCAGCCTTCTCTTGCGGAGGCTGAAGAGGTCCAGGTCCCTCCGTCTCTCCTCATAGGGCTTGTCCTGTAAGCCCCTAACCATATGAGTGGCTCTGCTCTGGACCCTCTCGAGTCTATCAACATCCTTCTTGAAGTACGGCGCCCAAAACTGGATGCAGTACTCCAACTGCAGTCTGACCAATGCTGCATAGAGAGGAGGGATCACCTCCTTGGATCTATTTGTCATGCATCTGCTGATGCATGATAAAGTGTGGTTAGCTTTGCTGATGATTTCGTCACACTGGCGACTCATGTTCATCTTGGAGTCCACTGTGACTCCGAGATCCCTTTCCGCTTCCGTGCTGCTGAGAGGGGCACTTCCCAGCCAGTAGATGTGCTGGATATTTTTGCGCCCTAAGTGCAGCACTCTGCACTTGTCCTTGTTGTACTGCATCCTATTGTGTACTGCCTGCTTTCTCAGGTCTCTAAGAAAAAAGGCAGGTGCAGCCTAGGTTATATAGGAGATAGAACAAAACCCTGTGGGAAACTGTGCTGCATTTTTATATTAGCAGCACCAGTACCACAGATCTGTTGTACACCTGAGTTGCTGTTCTTCTGTTCTTTCTTCCCTCTGTATCTGGACTCAGTGCTAGTGGCTCATTTCCCTTCTCTCCTTACATTGATTTTAGCGTGGGAAAAGAGAAGAATCCAGCAAACACAAGCACATTACACATGGCCATAAGCTAGAACAGCATGTAGATAAAAAAAACCTCAGTTGACCTTATTTGGTACAGCTGTCCCAAACTTGGGCATCCCTTATTTACATTATGAAGTCTGTTCATAACCCAAATTTGCTGGGAACAAAAAAAGTGATTCTGAATAATAAAGCAAAGTCTGACAGATGGCCCTAAATTCATTATTTGTAATAG
>NW_005842947.1:19126-26308 GCF_000455745.1 Alligator sinensis
ACAGTGACTTGTGCTGTCCTTGTTGACAGGTCCATAGTTGAATATGTCATGTAGTTATAATTAAATAAAGGTGTAAAATATAGAAAATTAGATTTATAACAAGATTATGTAAGATAAATGCATGTAAAGCTTACTTAACTGTAAGCAAGTAATATAAAGCTTGCTTACAAATGCTACGTGCTCTTTCCCCATTCTGCTTGGAAAAAGGGGCAGGAAAGAAAACAAAATTAATCTGTGAATATTTATTGCCTTTCCATTGCCTCTGTCACTACTGTGTGCTAGTGATACATATGCATATGTGTATCCTATATATATGCTATTCCACATATATATTATACTGTATGACAGTAGCAGCTACTTTATTTGTAGAAATATTTGTGCACCCAGAATCTGTCTTCATTTAGAAAATGTGTGTGTATTTTCCAGTACTTTATAAAGATACACAAGAGATTCATACTGAGTACCACACTTTTGTCTATGGCCTGAATAGATCTCCTTTTGAACCTATTGATAGTCTTCTTGAATTGGCTAAAAAGGATAAGAACATAAAAGATGTCACAATAAATCAAACCACAAGCCCCGTTTTTTATATCTCTCAGTAGCACAGAGCAAAGGCTACGGAGAAAAGTATTATGCAGGGTCTATCCACATGGATCTGTCCTTGTCTTTCTTCCGGTGTTTAAAGGCCTAGAAAAACCTAATTTGGAAGACCTTCCACCATAACATTTAATACCCACTGATGGGCCTGTCCTACGCAAATTTATTTTTCTTTTCTGAACTTGGTTAAGTTGTCAGCCCCACAACCTCCTGTGATGATGAGTTCCACAACATGAAACTTTTTCAGTGTGAAAAAGAACTTCCTTTTGTTGGTTTCTGACTCGCTTCCTAATGATTTTCCTTGTATGTCCCCTAGCTCTGATATTGTGAACAGTAGCAAATATTAAATTTCTGTGTACCCTCGCCTCATGTTTTATTATTTTATAGACCTCTGTCTTCTCCCTCCCACCCTCTGCAGTTGTCTTTTCTGTAAGCTGAAAAGTCTTAGCCTATTTTGTCTCCCCTCATACAGAAGCCCTTTATGCTCCTGCTCTTTGTTTCCCTTCTCTGTACCTTTTATAATTCTACTATGTTTTTTTGGAGGTGGGGGGAACCAGAACTACCCATGAACTTTTTTCAAGTTATATGCTTACCACTGATTTATATAATGGCATAATGACACTTTCCATTTTGTTTTCATTCCTTTTCTTAATAATTCCTAACATCCTATTGGCCGTTTTGAACACTGGGGTGAAGTTTACAGACAATTCTCCACAATAACTCCACAATACCTTACTTGAGTAGTAACAGCTAATGTAAAGCCCATCACTGTGTATGTGCGTCTTGGGTTTTTCTTTCCCAGGTGCAGCACTTGGCATTTATCAACATCTGCTATTTTTTTTGTCCATTCACTCAATTTTACAAGATTCTTCTGCAGTTCACAGTCAGCTTTGGTTGTTACCACCCTGAATAATCATCTGCAAACTGTTCAGATGGCACCACTAAATAATGAGGGGAAGACCTCCCTATTTAACCCACTTTCCCTCTGGAGCCCTTTGGATAACAGAGTGACACAAGCTGTCTTTATCCTTCAGCCCTACTCAGTCTCCTGGGCATTAAACATCCTGAACCATCACAAGGTAAAAGCATTGAGGGAGAAAGGGATTCCTGGTCTGAGAGGCTGTCTCCTTGTGGCTATGCACAAATGGTATTATCTATAAGTCACTGCTTATGCCTTTTTTTAAATATTTAAAGATTACAGAATGGGTTGATTGATTTACAGAAATTACTGAATGTTATTAAATTATAAATAAAGTACAGTTTAAAATAATTTTAACAGCCTGGAAGCTTAAATACATTTAAATACTTAGCTGAATATTTTTTCTTCTGGAAGAAGTATTAATTTAAATCTGCCAGTATTGTAGAAAGGAACCACTGGAATTCACGCTGAAAGTGAGCTACACGGCAGCTCCTTTAGTCCTGCAGTTCCCAGCTTCTAGTGCATATTCCAGTGATCCCTAATCATAGGCACTAATAAATAGCTTGGATCTTGGGGCATGATTCTCATTTATACTGGACTATATATTTACTCTCAATTTAAAGCCCTTTTAAACTGCTGAAGTGGGGTAAGTGGATGTCAGTGTAAATGAGAATCAGGGCCCAGGCACCTGTTTATTTTAGCTTTTATTCCATCATTCCCCTTCATATCTGAAGTCTATTTGAATAACTGTCACTTTTAGCACATAGCGTTGGATTTATGGCAAATTTAAAAACTGTGACCAAACAGGTAATATCTATCCCCTTTGAACAGCTCTGTGTATATCACAAGCAAAGTTTTGAATTACTTCTGCCACTAACTACAAAGTTACGGAACATATGTACAAGCTGAGCAATGTATTTCACAGCTCCATACTGTGTTTTCTTTAATAAACTACTGTAAATTTGTGATGTTCTATGAAATGCATGTCTCTAAAGCAGGAGGTTATTCTTTATTCTTCCTTCTCTTTTCCTGTCTTCTGGGCTGAAATGTATTTTTATTTTTTTTAATTAAATATCTTTATGTACAATAATCTTCTCTACCCAATATCCAAACACATGCAATCTTGGCAAATAATTATATTTTAGGAGCCAAAATCCAATTTCAAAGATAAAATACGTGTGAACGCATTAAAATCTGCTTCAGTACTTGGCATTGTTACCACATCATATTTTTCAAGGTGGTGATGTGCTCTATGAGTGATTAAAATATTGTTCTGAAAGTGCATAAGACTCATTCACTTATTGTTATTCTACTTTTTACTCTACTTTTACAACAGAAGGAAGTTGGGAAATGTTCACTGATTCTCCAGTAATGTGATTTCAAACATATATGTGTGTACTCTGATATTTTGCAAATTTAAATCTTATAACAGATTCACAGGGTTCTAAATGAATGCTGTGCATGAGCTGACCTGTCTAGAACAAAATTAGTCATTATTAATTTTAGTTATTAAAAATTTTGCACAGCACCTGGATATATTAACAGGTCTACTGTTAATTGAAGAGCTGTGTAAAGGCATGCCTTTCTAGGAATCCAAAATTTCTCACAATAAGTTTTGGTCTAGTTCTGAAAGGGAGCATCCCAAAGTAACTTAGTGGCTTGTAGAGCCAGTTGAGTGACTCTGTAAGTTTGGATGTATGATTTAAATAAATTAGGGCTCCTATACGCATGCAGGGAGGCTACTCCAGCACACTGCAATTACAGCGCATCGGAGCAGATTCAGTCAAGTCCGCTGGAGCATCGTAATTACTGTGCTCCAGCAGACTCCAGCATCACGCATATCAGCACCCCTGCGTGGAAAAGTGGCAGTGGGGCGCTTTAAAGCTTATTCGATGAGCTTTAGTTCAAAGTGCCACACCAGCGTTTTTCAGTGGATGCTGATACATGTGATGATCTGGGAGCTTTTAATTAGCGCAGCTCTCAGAGCTGCACTAATTAGAGAGCTACCCAACACACCTCCCAGAGCACAGTTATAAATGCCCATAATTAATAGAAGCCCCGGTGTTGCATTCCCTGATATATTAATGGCATGCTGCAGGAGTAATTAAGCTGATAGTAATAGATTGTAACCAGTTGACTCCTCAATAGATTAAGTGAAAGCAGTTCATCTCACTCCAGTTCAAGTGAACAGTTGCTCACATCGCAGACCACCCTACCACTGCCTCCCTCTCCCCAGCCATCTGGTGCAGGACTAATGGTAACCACAACCTTTAAAAACAGATCCTGAGGGAAACATTGGTATCATAAATTTTGGACAGTTTATTCAAAGAAACATGCTTAGATCTTTTGAAGCAGTACATCATACCACAGGAGATATTTAAAATCCCATTATTTCCAATGTTAGCAAATAATTCATAAGTTTTAACCAACGTTTTGTTTATACGATATCAAAAAACAAAACATGAATTTTTTTAAAATGTAATAATACAAATTACTCATTTTTGTGTGAGATATTTTTACTCTTTGGATTGATCTCTAGTCATTTTCTACAAATATTAATAATTCCTTATTCAAAATCTAAGCAATGTTGGTTAATTCTAATTGATCTCATGCCACATATTTTATTGTTCAGTGCCTTAATTTTGATAATCAGAAATGAGGCTGAAGGATGTCCCTTGGTGTTTTGCCTTTCTTAGAGAAAGGTAGAAGTTTACAGAGCAAAGTAGTACATTAAGTGGGTTTGCCAACCTTTGCTTCTTCTGTCATTCATATTAAAATAACTCTGTGTGCACATCCTACACCCGCGTAATGGCTTATTTAATTGACAGATTTTGATGAGGATTTAGAGGAACACTGACAAGTTAGCTAGTGTTCTGTCCTGTATTAAACGTGCCACTCCCATGATACTGAAGTGTGCAAGCCTTAACTTGCCAGTTTAAGCTATGTACAAATGTCTGCAGTACTAAAGCTTGATTGTTCCAGTGTTCAGAGAAGCAAACACAAGAGAATTAAGCTTGATCACAGTTTCCTGAATTTGCTGTTTTGTCAAAGATTGTTGGACTTCAGTTGCCTGAAGCATCTTTTCTCAAAGATATTCTTTTCTGAAACTAATCCCTCTCGTCTTTGCATTTAGTAAAGGGGTGGATTGTTCATGCATACTGTTTCACCTCCTCCATGCAAAGCAGCTTATTGCCCTGATAGCACCAACTTTCTTGAGCAGGGTTAGCATATGGCACCTGTTGATGTCTGTCTTCATATTAGAAGGAAGAAGTCAAGCAAAGTTTATTGTTCAAGTGATTGTCCACATCAATGATTCTTAGCCAGGGGTAACCTGAGATGCTTTCAAGGGTGCCCCAAGTTGCCACATAATGTAGCACTATTAGGTGTACAAACATGATTCACAAGATAAACTCAGAGATTTCAAAAAATAATCTACAGTGTGAAAACGATTCTGACCTGTTTTGGTCTGAGGTCTTTGCAACAAAAAAATTGCTCTATTAATTTTCTATAATCAAAAACACATGAAGACTAGGAGGCTGGCATTTTCTGAGGGGTGCCTCGAGTCTAAAAGGATTGGAAACCACAGGTCTACAAGAATTCCATTTCTGTTGTGTGTATGCCTCATTGTGTGCCACCATAAGAGTACAGGGGGATACTACAAGATTCCACGATAGCAAGAGGTTGTCTGCAACACAACAGGTTTAGTACTACAGTAGACTTCATAAGCTAGCTGCAGATTCCTCCTCATGATTGAAACAGTCTACTTAAGACTTTTCAGCTTCCTGCAGATATTATGAAACTTACGCACAATATAGGTGAAGTCTGGCAAGTCTGCTTGAAATCTTTGTCATATGAGGGTACAGGTTCCCCAAGAAATCATCTCATTATTAAAATAAGTGGAAGAGCTCTCTCCCCAAATATACAGAGGGGTATTGTTTTTAAACCTTCTGCCCTCCAAGACACTGGTGACTGATGCTGATGGACTTGAACCATCTTCAGGCTAAAGGCCTTGGTCCTCCAAACAGAATTAATATAAATGTACTAAAGCTCACAGTTATCTGGCTAACCTGTACAAAGACTATCCTAGTATAAAATGGTGCTGTAGTCCAAATCATGACATACAGCACAACATGAATGTTTTATGTGGACAGGAAAAAATGCAATTTACCTCTGCTTCATTACAGTAAAATAGTTTGCCACTGAACCTGAGGTATACCAGATCATAGCCAAAGTTCTGCATCTACCAGGCTTGCAGAATCTTGTAGCAGACCAGCTCAGTATATAATTCACAACTAACCATGAATGGAGTGTCAAGGACTCCATCCTAAAGCATTTTCCACAGAAGGAGTCACCTGACAGAAGTGCAAAGGGTCAGATACTTGGCCCAAAAAAGGAAGTCAGAGCCCATATTCACTTTCTTTATCTGGTAAACTCCAAGAGTAACGTGTACCTATCCACTTATTTTGTTAATACCAAGAGTCCTTACAAAACTAAGACAGGGGTTGTGTACACACATTCAAATAATCTGGGAGAATTCTCCAAGGTTTCTTATGGTAGAAAAAATTACCCAGAGCCAGGTGTACAGACATTTGAATGATAAAGCTCCACAAAGTAGAGAGCTTGCAGTGCTGACACTGTGCAACTGGGAGTCGACCTTGTGCACCCATCTCAGTATGCTCTACAGACTTCCTTATTCTGCCTGGCAACAGATGACAGCAGTACATAGGACAGTCCTGACTGGCTAACCGAGATTGCCCATGGTCAGCCTGTGGTATCAGCATATACAGACATTTCCTCACTCATAGATTCATAGATGTTAGGATCGGAAGGGACCTCAATAGATCATCGAGTCCGACCCCCTGCATAAGCAGGAACCTAATGTCCAGTCTAAATCTGCTCTCCGCTAGCTTGTGGCCATTATTTCTTGTAACCCCCGGGGGCGCCTTGGTGAATAAATACTCACCAATTCCCTTCTGTGCCCCTGTGATGAACTTATAGGCAGCCACAAGGTCGCCTCTCAACCTTCTCTTGCGGAGGCTGAATAGATCCAGTTTCTCTAGTCTCTCCTCGTAAGGCTTGGTCTGTAGGTCCTTAACCATTCGAGTGGCCCTTCTCTGGACCCTCTCCAGGTTATCTGCATCCCTCTTGAAGTGCGGTGCCCAGAATTGCACGCAGTACTCCAACTGCGGTCTGACCAGCGCCCGATAGAGGGGAAGTATCACCTCCTTGGACCTATTCGTCATGCATCTGCTGATGCACGATAAAGTGCCATTGGCTTTTTTAATGGCTTTGTCACACTGCCGACTCATGTTCATCTTGGAGTCCACTAGGACTCCAAGATCCCTTTCCACTTCCGTGCCACCCAGCAGGTCATTCCCTAGGCTGTAGGTGTGCTGGACATTTTTCCTCCCTAGGTGCAGCACTTTGCATTTCTCCTTGTTGAACTGCATTCTGTTGTTTTCTGCCCACTTGTCCAACCTGTCCAGATCTGCTTGCAGCTGTTCCCTGCCCTCCGGCATGTCCACTTCTCCCCATAGCTTTGTGTCATCTGCAAACTTGGACAGAGTACATTTCACTCCCTCGTCCAAGTCACTGATGAAGACATTAAAGAGTATCGGTCCAAGGACCCCGCCCTGCGGGACCCCACTGCCCACACCCTTCCAGGT
>NW_005842947.1:26772-28787 GCF_000455745.1 Alligator sinensis
CCCCAGTGAGAGACTTGTCATGCCCCTCACTTAGGAACCCTGAGGCAAAGAACTCGTTGAGTTCAGCCTTGTCCCCTCTGTCTATCACCAATTGTTTCTGCCCATTTAGCAGGGGTCCTATTCCTCCCTGGGCCTTCCTTTTACTCCCAATATATCTAAAAAACAATTTCTTGTTGTCTTTCCTTGGGTTGCCATCCTCAGCTCCATGGCAGCTTTGGCCCGTCTAACTGCCTCCCTACAAGCACGAGCAGAGGAGGTATATTCGTCTTTGGTGATCTCTCCCTGTTTCCACTTTTTATGTGCTCCCCTTTTGTCCCTTAGGCTGCCCTGGATTTCTCTAGTCAGCCAGGGAAGCCTCCTGGCCCCTTTCCCCCTTTTGCCTCGCTCGGGGATCGTCTTGCTTTGTGCCCAAAGGATCATTTCCTTAAGGCACAGCCACCCTTCTTGGGCTCCCATCACTTCAAAACTCCTACTCTGCTGTGCGTCCTTGACTAATCGCCTGAGTTCATTGAAGTCAGCTTTCCTAAAGTCTAGCACTTTCACCCTACTAGTTACCTTACCCACTCGACATCTTATGGTGAGAATGGTCTTATGGTTTCTCCTTCACTCAGGAGAAACTCTCTTGGAAGTGGCTTAATCCTGGTTGCTCTCAGATTATTTGTTGCCTAGAATAGCCATATTTATTCTGGGAGAAAAAGCCTGAACATCTGTACACTTATAATTTCTCCTGGGAGGGCAGCAACTCTCCCAGGAGAAACTGCAAGTCTGTACAAGGCCAAGAGCTCAGCAGTAATGATCATGTTAGCACTGACTTGCTCTGGTGCTCCAACCTAACAAACCTGTCCATTTAACCATGTGTTACATGACATAAACCAAAGGTAAAGGCAGAGTCCACAACTAGACTAACCATTGCTACACTTCCAAGTTTGGGTGCTAGCTGATTGCATAGCACAGAAAAACAGCTGTTCTGTTAGAATGCCGTGAGGCTACAGCCAAATGGAAGAAATTATTTAAGAAGGATACCACTACCTGTTTTATCTAAATGCTATAATTCCTGCAGAAGACAGATGTTGCTTTGCATAATGGTCAAGGAAACTCTGCTCAAACCATTTAACATGCTTTAGGCACTGTTGTGACATTTATATTTTCAGCATTAGTAGTGTGAACAAGGCCTTGCACCAGCTGGGGAAACGCAGGAATAACCTCCCTCTGCTGCCTTTCCCCGCTCCCATTCTGAAGCAGAAAGCACTGACAGAGTTGTGGCCATTGCTGTGGGAACTGGGCTGCACACTCCCAGCCCGCAGCTAGATTTCCCTTCCCCCCTGAAACCAACAGTGAACTTCTATTTGATCTGGGGCAACATTGTAAATCAGAATGCTTTGCAGAAAATGTTCTGAGTTATACTGACTAATCATGATTGACTAATCATGCCTGACTAATCTAGTCTCTTTTTATGACCAGGTTACAAAACACCTGGATGCAGGAGTAGGGGTTGATGTCATTTACTTAGACTTCAGGAAGGCCTTCAATACGGTATCCCACCCCATACTGGTGAACAAGTTAAGAGGCTGTGATTTGGATGACTGCACGGTCCGGTGGGTGGCGAATTGGCTAGAGGGTCGTACCCATAGAGTCGTAGTGGATGGGTCGGTATCAACCTAGAAAGGTGTGGGCAGTGGGGTCCCACAGGGCTCGGTCCTTGGACCAATACTCTTCAATGTCTTCATCAGCAACTTGGACAAGGGAGTGAAGTGTACTCTGTCCAAGTTTGCGGATGACACAAAACTGTGGGGAGAGGTGGACACACCGGAGGGCAAGGAACAACTACAAGCAGACCTGGACAGGTTGGACATATGGGCGGGAAACAACAGAATGCAATTCAACAAGGAGAAATGCAAAGTGCTGCACCTAGGGAGGAAAAATGTCCAGAATACCTACTGCCTAGGAAATGACCTGCTTGGAGGCACAGAAGCGGAAAGGGATCTTGGAGTCCTAGTGGACTCCAAGATGAACAT
>NW_005842947.1:29404-31357 GCF_000455745.1 Alligator sinensis
GATAGGCATCTAGCTGGGTTAATCTAACCCCAGCCCTCTTTCCTGCCTATGCAGGGGGTCGGACTCAATGAACTATTGAGGTCCCTTCCAACCCTAACATCTATGAATCTATATCTGGGAGATACACTTCTGTCTAATCCCAAAAGGTCAACTTAGAACACTTATTTCTGTGTTTTTTTCTTTAATTTTAAAAGCGCTTAAATCTTTTTTTTAAGAGGATAATTCACTTAATGGAAAATATTCATGACAGAGAGGTAGATAGGCATGTTAGAATGAAGTTAGACAGAAGGCAGCACAGTTTGTACCGTCAAAAGGGGAGCACATAAAAAGTGGAAGCAGGAAGAGATCACCAAAGACGAATATACCTCCTCTGCTCGTGCTTGTAGGGAGGCAGTTAGACGGGCCAAAGCTACCATGGAGCTGAGGATGGCATCCCAAATAAAGGACAACAAGAAATTGTTTTTTAGATATATAGGGAGTAAAAGGAAGGCCCAGGGAGGAATAGGACCCCTACTAAATGGGCAGAAACAATTGGTGACGGACAGAGGGGACAAGGCTGAACTCCTCAACGAGTTCTTTGCCTCAGTGTTCCTAAGCGAGGGGCATGACAAGTCTCTCACTGGGGTTGTAGAGAGGCAGCAGCAAGGCGCCAGACTTCCATGCGTAGACCCTGAGATGGTGCAGAGTCACTTGGAAGAACTGGATGCCTTTAAGTCAGCAGGCCCAGATGAGCTCCATCCGTCCCGGAGGACTGGAAAAGGGCCAATGTGGTCCCCATTTTCAAAAAGGGGAGGAAGGAGGACCCGGGCAACTATAGACCAGTCAGTCTCACCTCCATCCTTGGCAAAGTCTTTGAAAAAATTATCAAGGTTCACATTTGCGAGAGCCCGGCAGGACAAATTATGCTGAGGGGAAACCAGCACGGGTTCGTAGCAGGCAGATCATGCCTGACTAATCTAGTCTCTTTTTATGACCAGGTTACGAAACGCCTGGACACAGGAGGAGGGGTGGATGTCATATACTTAGACTTCAGGAAGGCCTTCGATACGGTATCCCACCCCATACTAGTGAACAAGTTAAGAGGCTGTGACTTGGATGACTACACAGTCCGGTGGGTGGCGAATTGGCTAGAGGGTCGCACCCAGATGATACTCTTTAATGTCTTCATCAGTGACTTGGACGCGGGAGTGAAATGTACTCTGTCCAAGTTTGCAGATGACACAAAGCTATGGGGAGAAGTGGACACGCCGGAGGGCAGGGAACAGCTGCAAGCAGATCTGGACAGGTTGGACAAGTGGGCAGAAAACAACAGAATGCAGTTCAACAAGGAGAAATGCAAAGTGCTGCACCTAAGGAGGAAAAATGTCCGGCATACCTACTGCCTAGGGAATGACCTGCTGGGTGGCACGGAAGTGGAAAAGGATCTTGGAGTCCTAGTGGACTCTAAGATGAACATGAGTCGGCAGTGTGACGAAGCCATCAGAAAAGCCAATGGCACTTTATCGTGCATCAGCAGATGCATGACGAATAGGTCCAAGGAGGTGATACTTCCCCTCTATCGGGCGCTGGTCAAACCGCAGTTGGAGTACTGCGTGCAATTCTGGGCGCCGCACTGCAAGAGGGATACGGATAACCTGGAGAGGGTCCAGAGAAGGGCCACTCATATGGTTAAGGGCCTGCAGACCAAGCCCTATGAGGAGAGACGAGAAGGTTGAGAGGCGACCTTGTGGCTGCCTATAAGTTCATCATGGGAGCACAGAAGAGAATTGGTGAGTATTTATTCACCAAGGCGCCCCCGGGGGTTACAAGAAATAATGGCCACAAGCTAGCAGAGAGCAGATTTAGATTAGACATTAGGAAGAACTTCTTCACAGTTAGAGTGGCCAAGGTCTGGAACGGGCTCCCAAGGGAAGTGGTGCTCTCCCCTACCCTGGGGGTCTTCAAGAGGAGGTT
>NW_005842947.1:31422-50018 GCF_000455745.1 Alligator sinensis
ACTCTTTCCTGCCTATGCAGGGGGTCGGACTCGATGATCTATTGAGGTCCCTTCCGACCCTAACATCTATGAATCTATAAATCTCATACGTATAGCATGTTTTCTGATTAAGTAAGCTCAAGCTCACAAAAGCTCATGCTATACATCTCTGACTTAGCCTATAAGGGTATTCGTACATGACACGATCATTTATTCTCCCTAAATGGAAGTAATGTTTTTTTAAAAACACTGCTTCAATTTAGGGTGAAGTAAACCCCCATGTCATATACACCTGTGTCCTCCCGATCCTCACCTGCCTCTCCAGTGGTGGGGAGGGGAGAGCAAGCTGCTGGTGGGCAGAGCAGTCCCTCACCTGCAAAGTGGGGCTGGTGCTTCCCTCTGCGGCAGTGGCGGCCCCACCCCTAGGCAGCACGTGTCTGCCGGCACCCGGCTCAAGCAGTCTGTGGGGGCACCGCAGCTGCGGAAGGAAGCACTGGGCCCCTGCACAGCTCAGGCAGGCAGGCTCCGGGGGAGGGGGAAAAAAAGAACAGGCTCACCGCTTTTTTGTTTTTCCTTCTGTACAGCCTACCTGCCTGCATGGGTTGCCTGCATAGCCCCTGAGCCACACAGAGTCCAGTGCTTCCCTCCACAGCGGTAGGGTAGGAAACTAAAACTCCTCAGAGGTGTTTTAGATTGCAGCTCCCCAAAGTCATTTGCTGTGTCCCAAAGTCATTTAAGGTGCATTATGCCGCCACATGTGCTACAGCGGCTGGAATTAACACACAGTACAGCGCTGAATATCCAAACAATAATGCCATTCAAGCAGTAGAAAAGGCATTTAACCTGCTTTAAGCCCTTTTTAAAGTGTCATCTACAAACGCCCTAAGGTGCAAATCTGCCTAGCCTTATGCATGGCAAAGTTAGTTAAATTGATGAATTATAAACCAGTGAAATTCTATTAATAGAAACAGCTACACACTCTTAACTTGGTATGACCAGTCATTAATATGGGTCACATAAATACTTTCCTTCTGAGAGAAACGATTCGTGAATTAATACAGTAACATTTTATGCTAGTTAAGTTTGTGATACGTAAAAACAAGGATAACACATTTTTCTCCTCTCAAAAGCCCTCTTCTTGTTTTTATATAAACATCCGCTGTAGTAATGACAAAAGATTTTTCTTTTCATGGTTGGTCATATGGTGATAGGGTAGTTTCCAATTATAGAAACTCAGCAGGTAGACAAGAAGCAAATCTTGTTTGGCCACTTCATAAGCAAATTCTTTCCACTTTATTGTGTTTTCAAAACAAAACCAAACTTTAACAAACCAGGAAAATACTCTTTATAGATAAGAAAACAGAAGTGGATGATGAATATAAAGTAATAAATTCATCCATAAAATGAACCTAGATCAGTGTGACACACTGAACTTTGCCTAAACCACCTCTGATAATAAGGTGCTTGTTATTACAGCTTCTAAATTAAAATGAGTTTACAATGTGTAATTTTTATTGTAAACCAAGTATTAGACCACTATCTTGAAAAACAATCACTTGGTTTATGAAACGTATGCTTAAAGCTTTTCAGAAATGGAGCCTATAGTAATTGTTCCTGATTTTTCTCTCTTACCTGTATAAAAAAAAAAAGGGTTCAAGATTAATTTTAATTTATCTTAATTTCACATGTGCTTTGGTACCTAGGTGAAAATATCAACAATTTACGTTATAGTTTTGAAAGAATTCAGTTAACTTATAGAGTGCTTATTCAATCATTGAAAATTAATTTGTAAAGGTTTTTTTTTTCCTTCTCACCTGTTATACTTAGAAGGTACTTTTGGCCTGACACCCATGCCATCACCCATAGTTTATGTGCACTCATATTTTCCCACCCTTTTTTTGCATGAGCATCTTTTCTCTTTGTTCCTGCAAAAATTAAAATTTAACATCAAGTGAAAAGGCCTACACTACCAATGAATCAGTGACCGTGATTAGACTCGAAATAAACTGAAAAAGCAGAAAAATATAAAATATTATCTAATCAGCATTATTGTATTTACTTAAATATAAGATGACACCCCCCCTCCCCAATAATTAGGTTCTATGTATGGAAAATGTATAAATTTGTTATAATTTTCTAGGTATAGAATCTAATTATTGGAAGTTTGCCTTGAATTTGACCCCTCCTTCTGTTACAGCAGGGAAAATAAACTGGGGGGAATCAGGTAGCCCCTTTTCTCTCTGCTTCCGCTCAACTTTTTCCCCTAGCAGCACCTTCCCCGACTTCCTCCTATCAGACCCTAGTGTCCCTGAGCACATGGAAATGAGCAAATTTGAAAACAATAACCTTGAAATTAAACAGGGCTGAAGCAGTTTACACATAGTGCCATGCACTTAGTTTATCTGAAATTGATGCGTGTTAGCTTTTTTTGAAACTGCTGCAAGTTTCAGCACAGGTACTCCATAAACATACTTTTTAGCGGCACTTTGGCACCTGCTTATATGGATGACAAACTGTGCATAATATTAGACCAAAGCCAAAGTTTTGTGATTCACCACATAGTTCATTGTGCTGGACCTCACCAGAATCAACAGCATTTCAAACCATAATGATTCCACAGCTCAGCACTGCTCAGTATGTGCATGTACTCCAGATACCCCCAACAAAGGATCCATGTGCTCATGGATTCTACTCATGACTGAAACTGGGTGTTCTTGTCACAAGTCCTGGAATGTTCCAAAAATGTATGTGAGGATGAGGTGCACAACAACCTGGTCTGGCTTCACCTCATGGAGGGTGGAGCCACATTAATTATATTGACTGAGAGAGGAGCCAACAAAGGGATTCTGGGTGAACCGTATGCAGTGGCGTGGCTCACCATGACTTGAAAAAGAGTTGGTAGTGATTGAGACTGCAGTATGGGCTGTGTGTTTTAGAATCATGTTCAGTGTTGGCTGCATTTAATTGCCCTCATAGCTGGTTTCCATTGCTGAGTACATGCTTCTTTTGACAGCAGTTTAATGATAGACAGTGTTTTTAGTGAGATTTCATTGTATGGGATTATAGTATGAAGGACTTTTTTCTCCATGCTAATTGGAGGAGAAAACCTTATGTTGTATTCAAGTAAATGCAATATAGCAATTGAGCGTTTATTTGTAACAATAATGGGCATAACATTTTGAGTTGGTAATGTATGTTTCAAGTTGATGGAGCTTCCTTAAAAAATAAATAAAAAGGTGTAGAGTTGAACTTTGGACTTTTCTCATGCACATGAGCCTCGTAAATGCTCGTGCTTTTCATGAGAAGAAATACAAAAATGTTGTGGAAAGCAAAAACATACTGCTATTCAGAGAATCCAGAGTTTTGTCTTACTTGTGATTCTTTAATCTTAATGCAGTATTTGGATCTGTTACCTTCCACCACCCGCCTCCAACTTTGTTCCAACAAAGCATGGCCTTTCTACTCGGCTGTATAAGCTTACTAATGAAGTGAGCAAGAAAATACAGTGAATCAGGAGTAGCAAAGAAAATCCTACAAAACAACATTACCCTACTATAAATAAAGAGAGGGTTAAGAGCACGTATGTTAGTTACATTATGCAGGATAATTTTAACTGCAGAATTGTTTGATGGAAATCCTTGATATTTATCAGCATCTTCAAATTTATTCAAATAGCACAACACTGGAAATAAAAGTTGTCTGGACTCTTGTGTTCAAAATTTGTCATGTGAATTGCAAAGTGAGGTGGTAGATCATGTTGCCAACTTAACTGACATGTATCTGTTTTTCTGTCTTTGGACTATTTTGCATTCAAGTGGAAGAATCAAAATATATATGACTAAAATGGGTTTGTTTTATTTTTGAGAATGGTAAGAATCTTCTATGCATGAGGTGTATTTAGTCTACTCTCTCCAATTTCTTTTGATAGTATAGAACCTTAATACATTCATCTGAAAATTACTTTCAAGTATATGTATTTCTGTAAAGTAATATGGATGTCTTTTACATTTCCCTTGTAGTTTTTTCACTATGCTCTAGTGGGGAAAAAAGTGTTTTGTCTTCTGCTGCTTATAAGCTAGCCTTTGTAACAAAATCTGTTTATCAGTAATAACTTTTACTTGAGTGTTTGGAATGAGAATGTGGGAGCACCAGAAATTTAGGGACCTATTTTATACTATTACATTATTTAGACTACTGAGTTTGACTTTCTTTAAACTTTTAATTCAATTCTCCCTTTATAGAAGGTCAGTCTTTCTGTTTTTAAATTGATCACTGCACACCACTGAGTAACTAATAGTAAACTAATAGTCAAAAGAATCAGGTTTCTGCACACTGATCATATTCTGCATATTGAATGACTAATCTACATATATCACCTTGATTATATTAGGTTTTACTAGAAGTTTGGGGTGCTTTGGAGCTGTTTTTCTAAATTATTGCTCACCAACAGCTTTGGAAAAAGAAAGATGGTACAATGTAGAAGTTGAAAGAGATAAAAATAAAACAACAGTGTTGGGAAAATGTCAGCACTAAGCCCCTGTACTTGGAAAAAGAATGAAAAAGAAATTTTACACCTCAGACTAAACCAAAGTAGGGTCTTGGTATGTTCCATTAGATGGTTTTAAGATAATTCATTTGGGAGAGTAAGTAGTTTGAGAGTGTCTTTTTCTTTGCCTTAAATTAAATTTTGCCTGCTTAATATAAGATAAAAATAATGCTGCCAAAATACAAAAAAAAATGTTTATTTGGACTTAAGGAAACCATTTCAGTTGTTCCTTTTGTAGAAGTACTATTATTCCACTTCCTTGCACTCTTTTCTGATTTAATTAGGAAAGTTTATTATAATAGATTTTTTTAGGCAAAGATGAATTTTAGATTAAATAGGGCTGTCTACAGGGAAAGAATTTACAAACCTGGTGGCTCAGTGGTTTCACTGATTGGTGCACAAAATCCATTCTGAGAACCTGTGGTGCCCAAATCTCTTGTGATATACATCCCAACCATCACCAAATTAATGCTCAGATAAATGAGTTCAGTGATCTTAAAAAACAGACTGCACACAGATTCCAAAACGTGTACAGGAAGTTTTTAAACTAAAGATGAACACCTATTCCAGATGATTTTGGGCTTTTCTGGAGAAACTTTTAGCTTTTACTTTCCCCTTCTTATCGTTGACTTAAAAAAAACCCCATAGCTGTATCACAAGGATGGAATGGGTTTAAGTATGACTTGACTCCAAATTTTTTATATTTTTTACTGCTTTGTGGGATATTGTGAATATACACTTTTTATTCTCTGCTTTTATTTTTCATCGGTGTAATGGAAAGTTCCACTGCCTCATTTATGTCTCGGGAAAACATTTGAAATTCAGAAAATCTATACCCTGAAAATTGATATTCTAATTTTCAGATTATAGAAATTTTGTATAATTATACTTTACCTCATCTAAATTGTTTCCAAAGAAAATTAAATGTAAATAATCAACATAGAAATAATTTCTGAGACATGAACTATTTGCTGGCATAGTTTTGAAAAAAAAAAGATAGTGGAATGTAGAAGTTGAGAGAGACAAAAATAAAACAACAACATTGGAAAAATGTCAGGGCTAAGCCTAGCTAAGAATGAAAAGAAAATGTAGTACTAACTGACATAGCTACATCAACAAAAGTCCTACTGTATACATAGCTATATTAGAAGAACAGTTTGTTTTTTTTGTTGGGAGCGGTTGTTTGTTTGTTTGTTTTGGTGTTTTGGTGTTTTTGAGTTGTGGTTGTTGGGTGGTTGTTGCTGTTGTTTGCCATTACAGCTTATTTTGTCAGGAGAACTGGAAGAAGTTATAATCTGTCTTCATTAGGGCTAAGTACAGCCAATTAAAAAGCCCGAGGCTAAATTGACTCAGTTTTTCCAGATTAGTCTAAACTGCAAAGATTAAACCAATAAGCAAATGAACAGATATTCATGTTTGATTCAGGAAATGGAGCCACGTGCCTGCAGTGTCTCAAGCCAGAAGCCAGAAGATGCTAGAGCACAGCTCTCTGACACACAGCCAGCATAGTGTGTTCGCTTCCTCTTCTTGCATGTGTGTTCGCTTCCTCTTCTTGCTGTTCCCAAGGCCTCTGGGATTTGTAGTCCAGACTCACGGCAGCAGGACTCTGCAGGGTTGCTCGTCATTCCATCTTTCTGCTTGCAGATGTCTCTAGAATTTGTAGTCCACAGTCACAGCCAGCACTAAGTAAGCAGAACAGGGGAGCTCCATACTTGGGGAAAGGGAAGTTTAACCCCCCTCCCTGGCCCCAGACCCCAGCAGGGGTTTGCCTGGGAGGCACAGTGAGCCAGCCCTCACTGCTCCAGCTAGGGAGCAGAAGGGCAGGTCCAGCTCTGCTCTCTGGAGCAGACAACACAGCCCAGCCCAGCCTAGGGCTCCAGAGCACTCTGGGGGACTCTGATTTAACTTGAACCAGGAAGGGGTCTGGGACAGAAGTTTCATAAACCAGTTTGACCTAAATCAGTTAAGTAAGTTTGATAGTACATTCAACCAGGTTTATCTTAAACCAGTTTCAGCCATTTTGAACTGGTTTATGTGCACTGAACTTCTGTTACAGGTTTAAACCAGTTTCTGATCACTTAAACTGGTTTATGTGTAACTTCTGTTCCTAGCCTAGGAGGTATAGTTATACTGCCAAACTCTTTGTAGCATAGAGAAACCCTTTAGAACAGTGAGAGTCAAACTTTTTAGCACATGCGCCACAAATTAACCCTACACCCTCCCTGAGTTTCATTTCAATCCCTTTCCCTTGCCTGATCTGCTCTGCTTTCTGCCCACTGACCTGTGCCCCTGGCCTGATCTGATGCTTTGCTTTCTTCTCCCTGCCCTCTCTGCCATGTGCCACACACAGAAGCTGCCTATGCGTCTTGTGGAATCTGGGCCACAGGTTGACCACCCCAGCCTTAGAAAATGGTTTTCTTTTTATCAATAGCACCTGCACTATATTTGGGTTTGTCTAAATACCTATAGGTTTTCTCCTGAAAAGCATGCAATCTAAAAAAGCAAACAGACAGGGGTAGGGAGAGAGGAATTTATCACAAGTGACCACAGTCACTCTATATTGCATTGAGAACAGTGTGCAAGGTTCTTCTTTTGTTTAGTTGTAACTGGGGGCATCTACACAAGATGCTTACTGCGGAGTTACCTAATTAGCTTTTCAGTAAAGCATGTCCATCTAAACGTGCAAAGCTATTAGGCCAGAGTAAACTAACTAACTCTCCCATAGGCTAGTACTTCCCAATACAAGTACTATCCTACGGCAGAATTATATTGTGTTCCAAAACACATGTGTTGACAGCGACTGGGACATGAGGGTGCAACAGTGCGGTTCTGCCTACTGGTTAGCCCCACACAGTAGCACCCTCATGCCCCAGCCCTCCCCCCCGCCCCTTGCAGCTGAGCAGGAGCAGCCCTGGGCTGACAGACTGACCCCATGGACCCTGTGCCGGCCGGGGCTGCACTACTCCGGCTCAACACGCTGCAGTTCCAGGCACACGTGCAAACACTGTGCCTGGGAGCAATAAACTCCAGTATGAACTGCACTGGAATTTATTGTGTTGTGTTAATTTCACATGTAGATGTACCCATTGTGTTATAAACTATCCCATACTGCCTTTCTACTCTGCTACTCTGAATAAGCTTATTTCTTATTGACATCATTGTGGAAATGGGTCTTCACAAGGAATCTGAATGCAGAGAAATGAATATGGATCAGATGGTTATGACTGAGCAAGAAATTTGACAGCCAAGTCATTCTGTACTATATGTAGTTTTATCTGCAATGCTCTGCACACTTCTTAAAAACTATTAATGAACAGGGTACACTGTGCAAAATGTACGATTTTCCTATTAAATTGAGCAATAGAAGTAGAATTATTGATAAAATCAAACTGCATCTCAGGCAAGGATCCCAAAGAAATGTACTATGCATTGAAAGAACAATCAAGGTACATTTAAAACATGGTTTTAAAAACTCCCTTAAAATTCAAACAGGAAAAAAACATTTTGGGAGTGGGGACTTCACAGGTAAACATTGCAAAGAGCAGAGGCCAAGTATGCACTCGCAAAGCAATGAGCACACATGCTGCAGTATTCTGTACAATTTGTAAGCCTTGCTCAGAGGCAATTGCAATAAACAAGATTAGTGATGCTGTTGTGAGGTTGTCATAGACTCAGGGAACAACCTGCAAAAATGACACAATTGAATAGAGAGACTTAAAAAATATCAGCCCTGCGTGTAGCACTTGGGTTTCCTTGGAAATAATGTGTTTGAAAGCACTGCCTATATTTTTAGCTTCTGAGACCTTGTTTGCATTACAAAGTTCTGTTTGGAATAGCTATGTGAAAGCTCCTAGATGTGATCTGAAACAAGTCATAAGCAACATAGCTATGCATTGTGGATGTAGCTGTGCCAGTGGAGCATCTGCTATTTAAGGGATCTGGTATAGCTAAGGTAGCAAAAAAACTTCCACTTCAATCAAAGCTAAGTGCAGATTGGGAAACCTTGGATACATTACTATTGCTGCTGTAGCTAAGGTAACAGCAACCCCTGTAGTGGTAACCTGAGCACCTTCAATAAGAAGAGCATTCTTTTAATCCTTATGTCTCCATGTCAGCAGAGATGATTTTGGGTTTCTTCATCTCACGTTGTCTCGCTATTCCAGACATGTTTTTTCTCAGTTTTAGCAAGCTAGCAAGCAGGACCAGACCTCTTTTATGGATATGGTTTCATATTTTCTAAGACAAAGTCCCAGATTTTGTTCTCTTTCTAGTAGGATTTGTATGTAGCCATCATATTCCATAACCCATTTTTTACAAATGTATCATTTTTATGGCTTTCCTCTATTTTGGATAAAGTTTATATATACAGTCTCTCACGGACTCCCTATAAAATTACAGAGTTACTCCAGATAAAAGCATTCTGTATCTGTAAGAATTATTATAACATTTTTTTTCCTAAAATGTATTAAGAACTGTCCATTTATAAACTAAAACCACTATTGTGTACATGCCTGTATTATGGATGTAACTGTGCCTTGTGTAAGGGAGCAGACCACTGTTTGGACTTTGGAAGGAGCTTTAGATTTGTTCTGTATCCTGCAATAATATTGGTTTGTTGTTCAGTACATTGTTCAATTTGTTGTTCAAAATTTTAGAGCAGTTTTCACTAGGTCAGTTTTGGCCCCTGCCTTATGTATAGTTAGTCCTGAAACCAATATAATAATATTGGCTTGTTGTTCAGTATATTTCTCCTTTTTTTCATTTAAAAAAGAAAACATAGTACAAGTCTACTCTCCCCATAATTCTTACCTTCTATCCCAGGTACATGGTTTGCTGTTTGTAGCTTGTGCTGAAGGAAAAGAACATCATATGTAGATAGGATGTTTGGTAAGTACTAAATTTAGGAGCATACTACAGAGAGAGTATTGTTTCAAGAAACTGCTGCAAAATAAGCACAAAAAAGAGGAGGAGGGTGAGGAAAGACTACTTCTAATTTTAAAAGATGTTTTTGTACAACAGTCGATTCACTGATCTCAGATGAACATACACTATGGTCAGACTCACCTATGAATCTGGTGGGGGATACGTTGATGCGAAGGAATAACTGTATGGAAAAAAGGCATTACAGTAAGGGTAAGGGATTTGTGGGAATTTGACTTCAAATTTCTAACAACTCTCTCCGAACTCTGATGGCATTTTGCAGTAAGCCATGGCAGTTCTACAATAGACTCTAAAATCTTCCATAAGATAATGTGCCAGATGGTGGCACACAAGACCTGGGGATACCTACTGACAATGCCACATGTCATTAGCCAGCCATCCTGATGCTGTGAAGATAAAAAGCACTGGTAGCAAAGGTAGCCAAATGTGAACAAACTCTGCCAAAGTAGCTATGGTTGGTAGCAGTAACGTGACACAATTTCTTCTTGTAAAACTGGCTGCCTACAGTAGACAAGGCCTAAGGGGGAGGATAGAGAGTAGTGCCTTTAGAGCAGTTTTCACTGGGTCAGTTTTGATCCTTGCTTTATATGTAGTTAGTCCAGAAACTCCTATAAATATTTTTTTAATTCCCAAATATCACATGTTCCACAGTCCCCTACATTAACACTCAAGTTCTTGCCAAACTGAAGATTAATTTCAGTGCACTTTTGTACTTTCACCTTGATGTGGGCCCTTCCTACTCATTTTAACTCATTTTAACTTGATCTTTCTCACTTGACCATACGACTAGAAGAAATAAGATGTAAACTGTTTAATAATTATAATAATAATAAACTTTCTAAAATTATCCTTTTAACTATTTTTAAAAGTCTGAAATGCTTAGAAATGAACCTCTCTCTTGAAAAATCTTGCAACTATGTAGCTTCAACACTGATTTTCAAAATTAAAGCTAAGCGATTGAATGATATAGCTAGGCAGTAGGCCCGTGCGAAGTGGCAAGTATTCACTTTGAATTTGACCAATTCAGAGATTCAAATCACTGTCCCAAATTGATTCAGCCAAATCTGATTCAGAGATTCAGCTGCTGCCGAATCAGCTGAATCTCCGAAGCAGTCCGATCCCCTGCCCACTGTCCCAGCCCCTGCCCACTGTCCCAGCCCTCCATGGTTGCCCTGCCTGGCCCCAGCTCTTCAAAAAAAAAAAAAATGCAGTGGGGGGCAGCAGGGATTGTCCCCCGTGCAGCCAATGGAGAGGCTGGGAGAGCAGGCGGGGGCCAGGGGGGGCTGGGGGAGCAGGCAGCAGATGGGGCCTGGCAGGGGTCCCCCCATGGTCCCCTCCCCCCCCCTCCACCCCCCACTTACCAGCACAGAGTCTGGATCCAGCTCCCTGCGGCAGCAAGTGGGTACTGCCCGAATCTCCAAAGCTCTCCAAATCTTTTCTGAATTGGTTCAGAGAGCTTCAAATCAATTCAGACCTTTTAACTGGTCTCCTGATTTGATTTGAATTCAGAGATTCGGCTGTCGAATTGGGCCAAATCTCCTCCAAATTGAATCAGCACCCGAATCTTCTCACAGCCCTACTAAGCAGTTCATTTTTGAACAATATAAAGGTTCTTCGTATACTTTTGTCCGATTGATAACGGCTGTTATGGGTGCAAAAAAGCAGGTTTGAAGTGATTATGATCTGCCTGTATCAAAGTAAAAGTAGGGCGCTGAAATTAATCTTTCATTTGTCAAGTGGTCAGGGCCAAGCAGGGGAAGGGAGTATGCGCAACAACAAATAGCTCCTCCAACACGCTCAGAAGCAGGAGACTTTGGAGAGCAGGGAATGGGAACAGTCAGAAGCAGATCCATGATTTTACAAAGGGGCCCTAGAACAACAGTAGTGGAAGGCAGGAGAGAGGGAAGAGGTGAAGGAGGTGACATGTCTCTGAGCACAGAGGAGAAGGGAGAGGGGATTCTTACCTTCTTCAGGGACTTAAAAAGTCCCCAGCTGCTGTTTCTTCTGTGTGATCAGGAAGGGTGCTATGGCTGCACCACTGCAGCCCCTCTGAATCTGCCCCTGGGAACAGTTAGGTGTGTGTGGCAAAATAAGGGCTGCAGAGCTTCTGAAGATTGATATTTCAGGGATCCTCTACCTTTCTACCATCTACTAGACCATGTGCGTTAGGACCAGCTGCCAACTACCCAAGTTTTTCACAAAGTTCTCCTTCCTGATGTTAAATTAATTAAATGCACCCCATATGTCTGTTGTTTATTCACCTGTAGGTCTTGCTTAATGCACTTAAGTCATAAGTGATTTACTAGTTATCCTTTTTTTGCATCACATGTATTACAGAAAATTGCCACTTTATACTCTGGTCACAAAGGTAATTCATAGATGCTAGGGTTGGAAGGGACCTCAGTAGATCATCGAGTCCGACCCCCAAATGTTACATGTAATGTTAGAGACATTATACAGATTTTGAGATGTAACAGAGTATTCCTGTTATTCCTAGCATGTTCTGTGCTGTAGTGTTTTTCTTAGAAAAATAACTTTCAGATTGCTACATGACTTTGTTGTGCAAGATCAAATTATTGCTAAGTTGGCTTTGCATTGCTCAAAGCGATTGTATCCATGCTACACTGTGGTCTGTTGATTTTAGACAAAGGGTGATTTCTTCTCAAATGGTGTAAATTGTCCTATTGTAGCCAAATGATAACGTATGGGAAATGCTTTTTCTAATTGCCCTGTTCGGCCAACTGAGTTAAGGTGGTCTTGTCCACCCACACCCTTATTTAAACTATATAAAGATTCTGAGGTCTGTTAGCTAGAGTTGTTATAAAATTCTTAGTGTTCCATTTTTAAAGAAAAACCTGAATATTCCCACTTTTCCCTCTATTTCAAGTTATAGTTCGGTCAGTCCCTTTTTTTTTTGGACATCTCCCTGCCATCAGCCTGTCTGTTGCAAATCTTGGCCTGTGTGTGTTTTGTTTTGTTTATTCTTGTTGGCAGCCTGAGTTCTATAGTTAGCTTTCTTTCCAGGGATCATTTGGAGGCCACACATTGCTAGGCTCAGTGATCTGAGTGACTTGTAGTCAGCACTGGTTAAAGATCGCATTGGCTAAAGACGTTGTGGCAGATCAGCAATCACATAAAAATGTGCTCAGTGCTGGAAATACAAAGACTCTGGTACTCCCCTCCTCTGCCAAAGAAAAATAAGAGTTTCCCAGCCTCTTGTCTTGCCCAGCACTAGTCATCTGGAAACAGTTTACTGATACCCAGGATGGATTTTCATGTAAATGGGGATCTTGGGAATTCTCAGTGCCCACATCATTGATTATGTGTCATCATTTGAATCCTCCTCAATTCACAAGCAGCCCACAGCAGAATGTAATACCTTGTTTATCATCTGTAATACCCCATTTATCTTGGAACTTGTTTCAAGTTCCATTTTCTTCTGGCTTTATGTATGTGCATCTTATGTTTAAATTAGTCTGAAATACAGAGAGGGGAGACAGCCTGAATCTGTGAACGGGGCACCGGGAGTCAAGAGACCTAAGTTCTGCTTTTGACCTGCTCCACAGTCATAGGAGCTAGGGACAGAAGTTACACATAAACCAGTTTAAGTCATCAGAAACTGGTTTAAACCTGTAACGAAACAGAAGTTCAGTGTACATAAAGGAGTTTCAAAATGGCTGAAACTGGTTTACGATAAACCTGGTTGAATGTAGTATCAGCCTTAACATTTGTGTCAAACCGGTTTATGAAACTTCTGTCCTAGACCGGGCTGTTCAATCCATCTTAGTTTACCCATCTCTAATACAGGGATGTCCTCCTCCTCCTCATTATTATTTTTGTTAACATTGTTATTATTATTACATTGTAATTTTTAATGGTAATACTTATTCCAGGCCAAACTGTTTGATGCAGTACTTTTTGCCAAAGACATCTCATTATTATGTTGAGAAAATGCCTGTGCAGCTTCATAATCTCCTAAAAAGGACCCAGCAAAATCCTAATGCTGGTCCATCTTGGTTTTCTATTAGAGTAAATGGACTCATCTCCATTTCACTTCCTCTGTACATGAGAACTGAAATGAAATCATAGTGTGATGGAGATTTTGGTATCTGAATCCCAATAATCAAATTTAATTAAAGCAAAATTACTATTATTAACCAAAGGCTATTTCTTTAAAAAAATAATCCATATGTTAAGGATAGATAGATGGTGGATGAAATCGTATATAGTTTCCTCTCCTCCTTTTGTGCAGCACCCAGAGTCCTGCACATAAGCAGAGAAGTAAATAATCACTTTAACTTTTGCAGTACTTAAAAAACAGTAAAATTTAAGATTTGCCATAGGAGGGTCATATGTTTATTTTTAAACTTCTAAAAAGAACGTTAACGCTAGAAAGGTATTTTCAAAACTTTGGTCAAAAACCTCTTCCATTACAAAATGTTCTACAACCAATCCTTAGTCAAGAAAGAAAATGTAGCCTCATTTGATATAAGCATGAAAAGCAAAGGACTGAGGAGCGTATCCTCCCTCCTCAACCACTTCAAGGCTTGTCTCTATGGGGAAAAATGCATTGTTACATGGTTTTAACATAATTTTGTCCTTAGTATGGACAAGGGCTGTTCTATTTTAAAAATGTGTTGCTGGTCTTATTTAACAAGTAGTTAGGGTAGATATGCACCCTGTAGACTAACTAAATAAGATACATAGATATCTATATAAGATATTTATATCTTATAGATAAGATAAGATATAGATATCTATATAAGTAAGATATATAAATATAGATATATAAAAGACTATATATCTTATTTAGTTAGTCTGTAAGGTACATATCTATCCTACCTTCTGCCTATCTCTCCATATTTAAACAGCCAACACATTCTAACATAAAATTGTTCTTGTCTACCCTGAGGGCAAAAAAGTGTTTAACACTGAAATGATACATTTTTTTTAACTGGGTATGTTTTTTCCAGTGTTCATTTTGATTTGTGTTGCTTTTGTAAAATATAGCAATCATGAAGCCAGTCTTTTTTACTATCACTAATAAAGGACTGGCAAGAGTAGTATCCGTAATACCAGTTCCATGTAAGGAATTACAAATAAGATACACAAACATCTGTTGTACTTAGCTACCTGTTAGTGTTTTTTGTTTGTTTTTACAACCATGTTAATTAGCCAATGACTCCACTTTAACACCAGGAGACCTTGGTACAAATATCACATCCAAACTTTTATTTTTAAATGTGGCCTTTTGAGCAGGCATAACTTCAGTATGGATCATGACTATGTCTACTGGTTTGCGGTCTGGTTTCTGTAGAAAACATCCACAAGGTAAAGCTGTTCCTCTTCCACAAGAAAGGAGCTATAGCAGTGGCTCTCAACCTTTTGGCCCCATGGATCAGATGAGTAGTGCAGAGCCTGTCTGAAGGCCAGATCAGATTCAATGCCCCAACCTGTCCAGGATCAGGCCCTGCACCATACCTGCCTGCCAGGATTGATCCCCCCACACTGCTCCTACCCACCAGCATCAAGCCCCCAGGGTCCCTACAATGCCTCCAGCTGCCAGGATCAGGCTCTGTAGCACCTCCTCCAAGCCCCATGTGCTGGGACCAGACCCTACACTATCTATCAGCCAGAATCAGGGCCCAAGGCCCCATACTACCCCCATACGGTACCAGGGGCCAATCTGGTGTGCAGGCTGGGTACTGAGCACCACTGAGCTATAGAATAATTTCCTTTTACATAAACTTGTTACAAAGGTATATGATCCAAGATCTCATGTTAAATCCCTGAGCAGTGTTGATGTTTATGGGAATATTATGCAAAAGTGAAGTACTTTCCAATAACATCCATGTATCCAATTTAAAGAGCAGTTTTTTAAAAAAAGATTATCCTGTAGCTAGTTAGTATTGCACATTCTCATTTTTATTTTAGGCAAATGGTTGTTAAGCAAATTGGGAGCAGATGTAGGAAAGCATCTCTTCATTTTAACAAGTACAGTGCAGATGGTCTGGATTTACACTTAAAGGTACCTTTTTCCTACAGAACTACCAAGACTGCAGTATTTAGGGTTCCTACTTCACTGAATCATAATGCAGCCCACAAGAGGTTAGACTTTGGCCACCGGACTCCTCCCCTCATTGCTCTGGTGACTGTTGTCACTGGAGACTCCAGGCTTCCCTTCCATCATCCAGCTTACACTTCTGTCCTTGCGCCTGTGGGGGGCAGGATGGCACATGCAGAGAGCCTGGGGCTCTGAGATCCAAGTGGCCTCAAAACGCAGGGAAGCCTCCATGGCAGCAGGAGCTTGAAGGGGAGGGGGTGTGGATGGATCTAGGATTTTGTGAAGAGGGGTGTAGGAGCAGCTGCTGTGCTACGGGGTGGCTGCATCCCCTCAACTTCCCTCCTGACAACCCCCAGGCAAGCAGATTGCATCCTGGGAACAGCAGTGGGGACTCTTTTTTTAAGTCCCCAAATCAATTAAGAATCCCATTGCCCACTCCCTGTCCCCTGACCCTTGACACCCTTTCCTTTTCCCTCCCATCTCAGCAACATGTCCTCTCCCCTACCATTCTTTTCTTTCTTCACCCACAGCTGCCACTGTCCTGGGCTGATGGGAGAAAGGCAGGGAGGAAGGGGAGCTCCACAGCCACTCATGCCCTGGATTCAGCAGGGGACAGTGGCAGAAGCAGCACTTGAGATCCTTCTTTATGCTTGGTCCTTCCAAGTGTTGCTCGTCAGTCAGAGAGGAACAAGCATTGGGCTGGCAAACTCACCTACTGCCACCTGCTGCTGCCCTCTGCTGAGCCCAGCTGTAGCAGCTGTGGAGCCCCTTGCCCCATGACCCTCTCAAACCACAGCTCTCCCAATTCTTTTCACAGCAGGGACCTGCACTTACTCCTAGCTGGCAGTGCATAGCTAGCATAACCCTCCAGGCAGTGGCCTCAGGTGGCAAATTGGAAGGGGCAGCAAAACCTGTACCTGATAAACAGGTGGTCAGCATGTTAGTAACAATTATGTAATCATACTGTGGGCAGGGGACAGAATCCTGTCTATATGGAGCCCTATTCCCACCCCAGGCTCTTCACTTAGATTTTGCCAAGGTAAAGTCGATCCATCCTATGAAAGATATTCTTTACTTTTTGCCAGCATTATAAGGTCCTTTGAAATACCCTGGGAACAGCTTCTGAACAGCTTTGCAGCCTCCAGCAGAGCAATACACTCAGTGCCCTGGCAGGACACATGGCACCTGGCAGGGCACGAGTAGGGGCTGAATTAGGAGAGACGAGGCCAGGTGAAGTCAGGCAAGGTGTGGGGAAAGGGCAGGCAGGCCTGGCAGGTGCAGCTCTGGGTTGGCGCTGCAGGGGAGCAAGTCTCTGAGAACCTAACTGGGGAGTGGGGAAAAAGTAGGCTTAGCTCAAGCCCTCTGCTGCCACTGCCTGTCCCCTGTCCTCTTAGCAGAGCTTTTAGCATCCCCAGGGACTCCCCCTGCAGCTCCCTGGATCATGGCTTCCCTGGACCCCAGGTAAAGGAAGCTGAAGTCTGTGCCCTGCATCTCAGCTGGGGTTGGGCAGGCACAGACCCCTCTCCTGAAGTCCAGCACTGAGTACAGAGAGTGGGAGGACAGGGGACAGAATTTTTATCTGATATGGGGACTTGAAAAAATCCCCACTGCTGTTCCTTGTGTGTTATCACCTCTGGAGCTGCCCCTAAGAGGAGTTTGCTGGTTTTCTGGCAAACCCTTCCTACTGTGTACAGTGCTTTGGAGAGATGCCCTAGTATTTTCCCCCTCTTTCCCTGCCCACCTCTCTATCCCCCTGTGCCATAGATTTGTGGTACTGTTGTTAAAAGTAAGAGCAATCTATTTCAGGGGTGGGCAAAATATGCCCATAGGCCATATCTGGCCCACAGCAGGTCTTTGCTGGGCTCAGGGCAGGTCCCTCAAACCCACCTGGCCCAGGCACAGTCCAGTTGTGGTGCATCTTTGGCATGTAGCAGGGCTGGGGCAGCTCCGTGTCAGGACTGCCTTTCTAGACAGTCTAAGTAGTGGTGGCTAATTCTGCCTGCTGCCCCGACAGGCCCCAGCCCTGCGGTACTGGTGGAGACCTGAGCTGCACAGCTCTGACCCTGCATGCGCAACGCCTGCTCCAGGCTCACCTGCCCAGACTCAGCAGCGGCAACATGGGACAGAAGCTGTTACTCAGTGCAGGAGGAAAAGTGGCCACTGCCGGCCAGTTCTTGCTGCAGCCACCTGGGGCCCGGGCTGCCCTGCATCTCCACCACCATCATCACCACCTCTGGGCTGCCCAGCAAGTCAGCAGTGGCAGCACAGAGCAGGCACAGGGCAGCCTGGCACAGCACGGGCTCCAGGTGGCTGCAGTGAGAGATGCCCAGTGGTGGCAGGGGACTGGGTTGGCAGGGGAACCCCACCTACCCACAGCCCCACACAAACCCACCTACCCATACACCCGACCTCCCATACAAGAACAAGACCTCATTTTGAGCTATTATGCTATTACCTCTATATACACTGCACAAACGCACACAAATCAGGACAACATTTTTTTTTAAATAAAATTAAAATACTTTGTTGTCAGTGTTTGATTTTAGCATATACTTTTTCTTTTTCTGGTTCCAAGATAGCAAACCCCCTCCCCAAAAAGAGTACTTCTGGGGGCCAAGGGAGGAACTTCCAGTGGTAAAGATCAGGGGCTAGGGAGTGGGACTTCAGGTTCCAAGATGGCAACCAGGGGACAGGGAACCTGTCAAGGGTTCGGGCTACCCTTGTGGCCTTCGACAGCTCACCAAAACTCATTAAGCGGCCCTCAACATGAAATAATTGCCTGCCCCTGATCTATTGTGTGCTCTCTTTGTGCAGCCTGTGCTAAGCTCCTTTCTCTGTATCCTGCTCTTTGCCCTCTCCCACAACTGCTGAGAGAAATTTTGAGCAGGGGGTACAACTTTCAGAAAGAAAAGGGGATAAGATCCTAGAGGTATTTACGCCATTTACAATTAAACTAAGAATAATTGATTTTTTAAAGAAATAAACACAGGTGAGCAACTATCCTTTACTCTTGCTATAGCTTACTGTTTAACGTGGGGTTTTTTTTAAAGGTCAGTGGTTCCTGCT
>NW_005842947.1:50049-60440 GCF_000455745.1 Alligator sinensis
CGCGCACACACATATACACACCTTAAAGTCCATGGAACAATTTACAACCCTATCATATTTCAGCATTATAAAATACAGTCCTGCAATTAAAATGATAGCTGAGCTTCTCTACTAAAAATCCGCCCTGTTCTTTCTTACACCTTTCTAATTCAATGGGGGTGGGTGAAGGGTGACTGGTATTTTCATGAATCCTTAGTGTAAACATGATTTGTGCTGGCATAGCTTATTCTAGTTTTTCCAGTGCGCATTGTTTTACATCAGCATAAATCTTGGGGTTTGCACAAGGGCACCTAACCCAAGTGACCAAAAGGCCTAAGTAAATTTTAACCTTGTTAATACAAGGATTTTTATTGGAAACATTGATAGTGTCAACTACAGTAGTAGAAACCAATAAGTTCTAATTCACCATAGTAGGGTAAAATCCCCTGTTTTTAATGTTATTACATGATATGCTATATGTGAATAATCTGTTTCATTGCTTTAATTTTCAGAGTGGAGGTGGTATGTGTGCGGGCATATGACCACAAAGTAAATTACATATTAAATGCTTACTTCCATTTTTCAACATATATTTATCACTAATATAAAAGGAATTTAAAAGTTATTTACACATTCCAGCAAAAAAAGAGAAATTTTAATTAATATTCAAAACTTTTCCAAGCAGTTATACTTTTAAAAGAATCTTAGAAATCACATCTTCATGAAAAATCTAGACTTCATGCAGCATCTAGGAGAATTCTGGGTTTGGTTGGTTTTTTGCAAAGTAAACAAAAGGTGTTCGTGAACAAAAGATTTTTGTGGTTAAAAAAAACCAAAACCACTCGTGGGATGATACTAGAGATGAGGCTTATTTTCTTCTTTCTTGAGATGGCCCTTGCAAGAGCTTGTATATTGCTTTTAGAGTTGTTTTTTTTCCTATTGCTATCAAAGTTTTATGCAGAATGCAGCAGCTGCATGTCTAAAGAGCTGGGAAATTAGCTTGCATGAAAATGAACATGATAACAGATACATGAAAGCTTGTAGAGTTGGCAACCTTAGTTGTTGTGCATACAACAGCTGATATCCTGCAGAGAATCTTGTTCACGGGGGAAATTAAACAAATACTAGCTATTACCACTGCTTTGTGTGATGGTAAAAGAAGAGGGCCCATCAGAAGGGAGCTTCAGCTTCCAGTGTTAGGCATTTGGATGTGGTACCATTAGAACAGCATAAATGGGTTTCAGGAAATTTAACTGCTTTTCAAACCTTAATTTCATCAGCATATTCAACGCTTGCAGTTCTTTTCTTTGTTTCTCTAGATGCTGTTCTAGGGTAGCATTCCTTTGTGTTGGCACACTTGTGAACATATTGAAAATAGTTTTTTACCAATCTCAGCCAAAACATACAATGTTTAAAGAGTGCAAAAATAGACGAGTTCTATTTCCTGGGTCTGTTTTAGTGATAAGATAACATATAAAGACATTTTCCAGGATCTAGCATGGTACTGGATATGGATTATTGTGTACAATACGATATGTAGAACATTCTGATAATTTATATTGCAGCCTACATGCATAGTATTGTGTGCAAAGAACCCAAAAAAAAACACTTTTTAAATCTAAGAAATGCTATATGTTTGATTTTTTTTCAAGACTTTTTATATGATTGTATTGCAAGAAGAAAGTATTTCTTTCTTTCTCTGCATATATTAAAATTAGGAACTGTCTGACCACATCTAATTTCTTATTGGTTTACTTACTGTTTAGCTTCTGTACATTTTAATGTGTAATGAACTGAAATGTGTAGTGTGGACATACATAACAAGAATAACTTTAGAGATTGTTATGAATATTAGCCATTTTCCACCCCAACATCACAGCTGTATCAGTTTAACCAAGAGTCTGTACCAGGTAGACAGCTGAACATACAAACTGCTATGTTATCTCTTTCCTTACTATCTGCTTATCAAACACTTGTATAATATTCTGAATTGAAAGTTGGGATTTGAAAAGACATTCTGGATTACATATAAGATCTCATCCAGAGAAGCAATTGGCAATCAGGGTGAAAAACTATGCTGTAGTATACTTATAGGGACAGTCACTTCACATTCTCTTCTTTTTAAGCTTAAATAACAAAACTAAACCTTATCTTGCAGTTTTATTTTGCTTTCTAGCAATTGCAGTTTGACAGAGAAGTGTAAAATGCTTTAAGCTTGTATTGGTGGTAATTGGAGACACTGAGCTGGGGACTATGGAAGCAACAAGTGCCAAATGATAAACAGTGATTTTAAAGCTATCAAACTGATTTGTGTTTCTGGAGGCAGCCCAACATTTTTTCAATACATGTTTATCACAAATAATGTAAACAGAATTTAAAGTTGTTTATGTATTCTAGCTATAAAAAGAAAAACTTTGATTATATTAAAACTTGATTTTAAACTCTAAAAAGTAAGGCATTGCATGGTTATGGGCAAAAATATCTAGAAGAGAACAGGAATGAGTCAGATTAATAATTGCTTCTCTCATACAGGTGTAAATGCACAAATAATCATTGCTCTGATTTTAAATGCTTTATTCTCAGCAGTATTCCTACCCAGGGCAGGGGGGGAGGGTTGGACTCAGTGATCTTTCAAGGTCCCTTCCAGCCCTTAATTTTTATGATTCTAATTTGGAACTCTCTTTTGGTCTGCTTTTGGTTTTGGGTTTGTTGGTTTTTTGTTGGTTTGGGGTTGGGTTTGGGGGGGGGGGGCATTTTTTTTCTTTTTGAATAATTTCTTCTTGCAATAGCATATTAACAAGAATCTTCATATCCTGTTTATGAAAGTTGTCATTATTGGGTATTCGATAATAAACACTGTACATGCAATTAAGACATGTTTGTAATTGATACTTCAGAAGGTCTTCTCATATCATTCCATAAAGACTCACTCATCACCATAGTTGACATCACAATTTGTAAGACAGTTTATTTGGAGCCAACACAGACTGATGCAAGGGCCTTGTTAGAGAGGTTCAATCAATAAATCATAATGTATCATGAGATCTATTGCATACATGAAAATTACTTGCTAGTGTAGTAAATTATGACTCTACTTGGACAATAGTTTAGGTCCCAATCCTGCAGTTGGGATGGTGGGCTACTGCTCTGGTGTGGAAAGCTGTAGACTTCAGTGGGGCTCTGTGTGGGTGCAGGATCCATTCACAGCCAGTTATAAGATTGAGGTTTTCATAGGGGTATCAGCAGTATAATGGAAAAGAGACTGAAAGTTTCTTCAGTTCACAATGAAATCAAATTTTAATTCCAATTACGCTCAAATAAACATTTTTGGAAAACAGATTTTACTTGTAGCATGGGAATTATGGAACAGGAGTTCCTGTCTTTCCCACTGTGTCTCAAAACTGCAGAGTAGTTTTATGCTATTAAAATGTATTGCATCCATTTGAATATCCTGCATATGTCACATTTGCTTCTAACAAAAATTTCACTTGAATATAGTTCCCAAATGCCAGGTGGCATAACTGTGCAATAGTTATTCAGCCCTTTTCAACAACAAAGGACAAAAAAAAATCTTTTGACATTTTAACTTATTTTGGTGGTATTAGAATTCAGTTTTGAGTTTTTCTTAGTTTTCAAGAAAACATAGACATTTTACATGCCTGACATGTAATATGTTATTTTGCACAAGGGTGTTTTTCATGACAAAGTTATGAACTTCTTAAAGCAGTGGTTTATGAAGGAAATGCTTAATGAGCCTAACTGTTATACCACATAATGAAAGCAAAACTGGAAAACTGAAGCTCGAAAATAAAAGTGGTGTACATTGTGTTTAAAGGAGTGTAGATACTGGTAATCCTTTAGCAATTTCCTTACTAAAATTTGACTGGGTCGTGCAGCTGTGGTAAAGCTATTATTTAAATAAAAAATAAAAAATAGCAAAGAGGAATTAAGCATGATTTTATTCTTTGGTTGCAAGCCCCTATGCATTTCAGTGGTGCCTTTTGAGGCACTTAGTAAGCTAGCAGCTGTACAATCATATGTCATTCACCCATTAACAGGGGCCTTCTTTTCTGTGAGCTTCTATAAATTAGAAGTGGAGCCAAGGCAAGCTGGAGCTATTTTTAGCTGTAGCAGCACTGCAGAGCAGAAACCAGCTGAGAGTCACGTGTGTCCAACTCAGTCTGCAGGGAGTATCCTGGCAATGTGCTGTAAACAAAAGAAGGTTAGAATCAGAAAACAAGCGCTAGATATCCACAACCCAAAATGAAAAAGTATCACTGGAAACAAACACAGTAACTTCTAAACCAGTTTTTTTAGGAAAATTTCCATAAAAAAACAGTTTAATGATGCCGAGTGAAAAATAGCACCTGTGTTTCTGGGTGTTCCAGCCTATTGATGCAATCCACATAGTAGAGGTAAAAATTTTCTTTAAAAATCCCAATTTTATTTTTTCTGTATCTTTCTTCAACTTAGTTATTGTCATGAGCTATGTAAATAGCGTTAAGCCAAATGTGGTTTTCTGTGCTGGCATTTCCTGCTGGATGTCCTTGTGGTAAAAGCACTGCATTGTGAGGTATTGCTTGTCAATGAGAGAGAGAGCAATTCTTTTATCCATCAACTTTAACCATTTTTCCATGTTAGTCTATAGTGGCTCTTTTGGATTATGTTCAGAATTATATTTATATATTTTTCTTTTTCAGTTCTTCCTTTGAGGCAGATCTTGAAGTTAATACTCAGAATTTACACAACCTTATCTTGGCAGATGTTCACTGGACAGTCCCAGAATTTAAGTAGGTAGGTAAGTAGGTAGATATGGCCCCCTGTGACACTATGCCCTGATAACAAAGATCATGCCATAAGGACTTCAGTAGTGCTTAAGATAATGCATGGTGTTAAAATATTAGTGTGCATTTAGTGTGTGTGTGTGCATATAACATATACACATACATGCATATATACATAGATGTCATAATATTAATCTTAGTATTAATATATATATATTAAATGCACACTAATATTTTAACCCATGGTTTAAAGTGCATTACCTTAAGCACTGCTGAAGTACTTATGGCATGATCTTTGTTATCAATCTATAGGGTCACAGGAGGCCATGAAACAACAATTGGGAGTTGTACAGTATTGAAAGTTTTCATTGCAGTGTAAAGGAAAGAAATTTTGCTTTTCCCCACAAGCTGGACAACTTACCCTTCAAGGTCAAATAGTCAACTCACTGTAACACATGTGAAAATAAATTATTATAAGGTAATCGTTTACTCTTTCTGTATATTAAATATAAGCAGGGGAAATTTAAAAAAATGCTTAAAAGAAGGAGCCCCAACCTGAAAAGTCTGAGGAAACACTGAAATAATTCAGTGCCATAGAACCACTGCAAAAATAATATTTAAACAAGATATAACATATATTATTTACAGAGTAGGCCCTTAGACAGTTACAGATATATGTGCCAGTTCTGTAACTAGATTAGCATAGACTGTTTGCTTCAGTGGAGCTCTCTAGGTGCACAAGCATATGCCAGTATTGTTACAGATGCAATGTCTGAGCCATAATCCCTGCTCTCAGAAGTGTGCAACCTGCCCTTGCAAGGAGGAACCTGCTGGTGAATTCCTGTACATGGCCAAAGCTCTACTGGTATCAGTGGAGCTCTACATGGGTGTAGTGAACCACTGACATGGTGGCCCTTGTAGAATTATAGACAAAGGATAAAAGGACGTTGTACAAAAATACATTTTATTGTGACATTAAGTGCTGATTGTTGGGCCCCTTTTTTACAGTCCCCCTGCTTGTTGATATACCTCTACTAACATCCCATTAAGAATTGTATACTAGTTGAAAAGAAACATTTGTGCTGCTCCTACAGGCAAACTTAGCCTGCCTTTTGCACTTCATGGTTGGACTTGACTGGGCTTAATTTAGAGGACTGAACCAGTGAGTCACTTGGAGTAAGGCCAAAGCTATAACAGTGACAAAACAGCCTCATACCCAAGATTTTTAGTAGTTGCTGTGGTCATACAAGCAATGTTCTAATGGAACAGTATTCCTCACAGTTGACCCCTTGCTTAAGAGATCTGTCACAAGGACACCATCTAGCAAAACCATCAGAAGGATTTAGTTGCTGATCACACCCTCTGGAACCAAAACACAGATCACAGAACAGAACTCTATTTGGTACGATCAGGATTTAGAGTTGCCCTTTGTTGGTGTTCAGTGATACCTAAGATTGCAGAAAAATTAAGCATCACCATCCCCCCAGTGATGGGCAACTAGTAAATCATAGGCACATCTACACATGAAATTAATTCAGTACAATAAACTCTGGTGGAGTTTGTGCTTTAGTTTATTGCTCCAAGGCTCACCATTTACATGTGCACTCAGGACTGCAACACGTTGAGCTGGGGCAGCAGAGCCCCAGCTGGCAGGAGACCCAGGGGCTCAGCCTGCCAGCCCAGGGCTGCTCCTGCCCAGCTCAACATGCTGCAGAGGGGCTAGCTGGAGCATGAGGATGCAGCCCTGCATTGTAGCACCCTCATGCTCCAGCTAGCCCCCGGTCACCATCTACACATGTTGCATAATAATACTTGTGAATAATACTTGTGAATACTTGTTGAATAATACTTGTGTTGGGCAATACTAGCCTATGGCACAGTGGCAACACGTAGAGGGTGCATGGGGGTGCATGTGCACCCCCTGAGAGCACTGGTGCACCCCCTTACAGCGGCGTTCCCTGCTTAGGCAGTGGCCAGGGCAGGCAGATGGAAGCAGTGGTCCGTCCGTCCGTCCCCCCCCGAGAGTGCCAGCCACAAAGTGGGGGCACCGGGAGAAGTACCGCTGGCACTTCTGGGTGCATCCCTGGTGCTTCCAAACGCATCGCTGGCACTTTCAGGCAGCATTCCCTCTTAGAACCAGCTGCTTCAGGGTTGGCGCGTGAGACTAACTGCGGGGGGAATTCTCTCGCTCCCCGGTCGGTGTGATCAGTCGCTGACTGGCCGCTGCGGGGGGCAAGTGCCCCCCTGACTCAGGAGGCACCAGTCACCTATGCTATGGCAGGGTTAATTAGTGTACTCCAACCTAATAGCACTGCTTGTGTAGCCTGTGATGCTTTGCTGCGGAGCTAATTAGGCTACTCCGCAGTAAGTATCTCATATAGATGCACCCGTTGTTACATGTGGATTAGGTTGCCAGTTATATTTATTTTGTTACAATCACAGGTAATAATCCTGGGTTTTTTATTGACTGATCTTCATATAATTAACAGCTTTCAAAGATCTGTTATTAGAAGCCTTGAAAATGAGGGGAGCTAATCAGTTTCAGGGCTACTAATGCCACAGCACTGACAGGGCTGCAGTACTTAAGGAGTTTAAGTAGTGTGGCATTGACACCACAATTGGGAAAAACTAGCCTGGGACAGGGTTACATGGTGATGCCTTGTGAGAGAAGGTCCATCTTACTTTGAGAAAAACTGTCCTTTTACTTTGAGAAAAACTGTCTTGCCCCAGAAAAATGACAGCCATGGAAGGAAAGGAAACGACTGAGAAATCCATGGTCTGACCCTCCCTTTAACTACCACCTGTGGTATCTGTCAGAGAGTCTGTAACTCTAAGATAGGCCTTCTTCGTCATTAGTGGACTCATCTACAACCCTTTACTCGACCCATGGAAGTGATCATCCTCAACTGTGAGGGATCGCCAACAGTAACAGCCACTTAAAGTGTGTTGTTTACAACCTTGTCAGCCCTGTCTTGTTAAACTGACTTGCTTCTAATAGGAGTCCAGAAACTGACTTGTCAAGATCCCTGTTGCCTTCCTCACTTCCCACAAAATAGAACAAGAAAAGATGCATTAACTAACTGACAACTAAATGCTGATTGCTTGTTACCAGTCATGCCGCTGTCTCTTGCATACATGCACCACCTGCTTCATTCTAGTTGCAATATTCTTTTGCCCTCTCCCACAGTGATGACACAGACATTATGGGAGCAAGTAGAAGTGTTTATTTTATTTTATCTTGGAGTGAAATTGTTATGGCATTGTGAAACTACCTTGGAAAATCAGAATCTGTGGTGGAAAAGATTTTAGTAAAGCTAGTAATCAACAGTATATTTGCTGGAAGTCCCTTCTTTTACCCGTTTTACAAATCTACAGCATTTAGGCAGGAAGTTAGTTATTATTACATGCTTGTTATGAATTGCAGTAGCCTTTGTACCGTAACAGTGCTTACGCCAGTGAGAGCTGCATGCAATTTAACAACCACATTCCCTGCTTCAGTGCAGAAAGAAGATAAAGCAAAAGTTAAAACTGCTTCCAGCTATACAGTTGGTCTTAAAAAACCCTTGCCTCTTGCATATTAAATTGAAGTAATCATGTATGCTAGAAGTCATGCTTTGGGGAAGGGATTTGTCACCTACATAGTGTAGTGGGCCAAAATTGTGAAAATAAGAGTGTAATAATTGCTGTTATATTGTAGGAACACTTAGAACAAATAACATTCCAGGTCAGTAAGATTGAGTTGAATGAAAAAACTCAGCAAAAGAACTTTAGTATCAACTGATGGCTATTTAATTAGGAAAAAAAGTAATCTTCTGGAGAGACCTACACTAGGATTAGCCCATGACCACTTCTATTAATAGTGTTACCCTTCTGCCATACACTACTCGGCAGCAAAAAGGACCGGGTTCACATTTTGGGGTACCTTATAAATTATAACAGTGGCTCGAGCCCTCACCCAGAAATCCGGGACCACTAAACTTGCTGAGGCATCCTGTATAAACAAAAAAAAAAAAAAACCCTTCCTCACAAGCAGAATAAACACAAAACCCCAATTTCCTACTCCCAATCCCAGTTCTGCTGGGCAGAAAACTGCAAAAGAACTCAAAGGAAAGGTCAGACCTATCCCGGTTTGGCCCTGAACTACAACTTGTGCCCAACCACACTGCTTGGTTGGGACATAAACTACAAAAAGGGGCAGAAGGAGCCCCAGGCATATCTCGCTGAGGCTGAATTGGGCAGTAAAAAGCTGGCCAGGCCTATACTGCACTGAAGCCTGGATAGACAAGTAGTGCCAGGTCTCACCCTGGTTCAAACTGTACCAGGCTTTACCCTGTCTCGAATCTGCCAGCCGAACATACGCTAGGCTGAAATGCAATAGCTGTGAAACAGCAAAAAGGACCCAGGCTTATGGCTGCAGCCTGGACATCCAGTCTAAGCTACACCACAGTGCTGAGACACTACAGTCCCCAAACACAGGGGGCCAGTAACTGCCAGGACCCATTTCTGGTCAGTCTGCTCCAGGGATTAAAACCCCCATGGTGTTATCCCACTCAAGGCCTGTGTGGCCAAAACTACCAGGGCTCCATTCCCAATCAGTTTGCTCCAGGGTTCAACACCCCCCACTCAAAAAGGGGAGCAAGAGAGAGGGAATAGGAGTCTAAAACTCCAAGACAGACTTTCTCTCCCTGTCCCTGAGGCTTGACCATCACATAGCTTTTGCTTGCCTTTCCAGTGAAGAGGTGGGGAGACACCTCCCACCCCATGGAGAGCAGGTTTTCTGGCTCCCAATTCAGCTGTGCAGCTCTCAACAGCCCCAAGAGAAAGAGAGGCCCAGCCCAGGTGGCCTGAACCTTAAATAACATTTTTTACATCATCACAGGGTCCCAAGCAAGAAACAGCATCATCTGAACACTGCTAATGCAGAGCAATCAATTTGAAGGGGTCAGCACTCCTAGATCTGGCCCGAGTCACTAAGCTGGTTTTACAGGTTCTTTTAAGGAATCCTAAAATAATCTAGACACAATGAGGAGGAGGAGAGGTGGTCCTCTTCCAATCCAGATAGCATCTGAAGTAGTGAGCTCTTGCTCACAGAAGCTTATGCATCTGATTCAGTTAGTCTATAAGGTGCATCTCTGCCTATCTCTTCTGCCTCGCTGATGTTAAGTTTGGCTTATAGGCCTGTTAGATATTTAGTAAGTTAAATATATATAGATCAAATTTCATTGCTTTATTATAATGTCATTTTGAAATCATTTGAAAGGCACAGGTTTAGAATCTGTGAACGTTTTATAAAAATAATGTCATCTTTCTTTCTCCATAATCTCTTGCAAACTCTCTTAAATCTTTGAGAGTTAGAAGTTGAGATTGAATGACCTTTTTTAGTAGAGGAAAATTATTAATATATAAATGTCTGGTATTCTTTCCTTTGTTTCTTTTTTGTCAGCTCTTCTTTCAGGCTCTTATGGTATTTCTGCACTGCAGACCAGTGGTGAAATTGTGGCTTCTTGTTGGCAGAGCTGAACTAGCTTTAAACAAATACAGAAATAAAGGCTTCAGTTTATGCTACAGAAGCCCATTTGAGACTCTGAGTTAGCTGTCGACTGCTGAAACCTGTGTTAACATAGGCCA